>NC_063218.1:63425630-63714744 GCF_020740725.1 Corvus hawaiiensis | reverse complement strand
TTCAACCATTCCACCAGCGGGCATTCCAAGCATAATGATGGAGTTCTGCCTACTTAATTACTGTTCAAAATGATTGACTGCCTTTTCCACTGAGGGAATGTTTAGGTAATGGAAGGATTAGGATGATGCATTGAAAAAATTGAGGGTTTTTTTTGTTTGTTTTAATCTATTTTTTTTAATTAATAGAACGAAGTCTGCAAAGGTCTCTTTCTCTGGTAGTGGGGTTTTTTTTTCCTTTTGCACCTTCCTACAGGAAGGCTGCTCTGGTGAATGTATTCCAGCTCGTGCATCTGCCAGCTTACAATGTGCTAGTTATTTTACTATTGTATTATATTATATTATATTATATTATATTATATTATATTATATTGTATTATATTATTATTATTTTTTCAACTCATTGCACAACTGTGCATTTCAGAAAAAAAACCCCACTTTTATCCAGCCTGTTTAGAGTATTTTTAAAGACATTCAGTCTATGAGATCGCATTATTTCATAAATTAATTCTCTCAAAGTGATTTCCATCCCACTGGCCAGTAACCAGATGATAATAAAGGATGGTTTTCAAAAACACAGAATTCTGAGGCTTTTCCTGAGAGTCCAGAGCAGATAGAGGGGAGTTGTTGAAATTGTGGGCTGTCCCAAGGGACAGTTTTCCTTGCATTTGGTTTGTTGGATGATTTCATTGATGTAGCATAGACCCAGCCTCCTCACGTCTGTTTCTTTCAGCTATTTTCACTTACTTTTGAAGGACATGGCAGAAGAAGTTCAGTGCAGAAATATTTTGTGGAATAGTAGAAGGAAAAGAAGAACTTGAGGTTTTGCAGTGAAAGCTTGCACAAAATATGCTGAAAGATTGGGTTGAAGAAGAGGGAAAGACACAAATTTGTGCCTGCAAAACAACTTTACTCTTTGTTTCTAGAGCTTCCTTCCAAACACTTAGCCACTAAAAGAAAAAGCAGTTTTTGAGTGTTTTGAAAAGTGGGATTACATTTAATATCAAGAACACTGTGGTGATTGTGAAATGAATTGGCACAGTTGGAATAGATATCTGCTTTCCTGCTTTACAAAGTCCCCCCTGCCAAAGCTTGAAGTGGAAGTCGAGAGAGATTCACCTCAATTTATTCACACCTGGAAAAGTTTTGCTGCATAATATCAAACTAAAGCTGTCAGACAAACCTGCTTGAACTCTGCTGTCTCACTGCCTGATGACCCTTTCCGCAGTCATTTGGCTTCTGGATGAAATATTGAAGGAGGGTAAAAGAAATAATGTCATTGCAATCTTTATAAGCTATTGACAGCTCCCGAGTTACTGCTTTGTAATCACGCTCCAGTTTTACCCTCTGAGGTGCTAAAGACTGTGAAGATGAGATTCTGCTCTGCTGGTCTCATGATTCTTTTGTTCTCCACTATTTCTGTAAGACTCTGAGTTAAACAACCTTCAGCTCTCCTATCAATATTTTTATTTTCTTTATTTTCGGGTAAATCTTTCTGGTCCCAGCTTTTGTAACTGGGTCTTTTCAACAAAGCTGCTATAAACAGTCATTTACAGGTTCTGTTTCTGAGGCAGCTTTAAAAAAATGTGTTGTATATATTTGCTAAATGTTAAATATCATTGCACAGAACGAAGGGAACAGATGGGATGCTGCATAAGCTGTTTATCATATTACACATTTATCACTTTACACTAGTGAAAGTATACATGTGTTTGATTAATATTGACTTTTGATTTATTTGGAGGGCTCTATTTTTTGACAGCATTAGGGATTACATTGTAATCCTTACTGGCTTCCAAGCTTGAAATTTAATTCCAGTAAAAATAGAGTAGGTGCATTCCATAATTCTTAATTACAGGATTTTTTTTTCCTGTGGAAAAGAATTACCTGGTTGAGGCTTTAATACTGGAAGGAATTCAGAAGTAAATGGATAACGCTGTTTGCTTCAGTGTTTTAGACAGATTAAATTTAGATGCCATTGGTCCAGCTAAATAAATATCTCTTGAAATTAAATACCAGATGCTAAGAAGGTGTAAAATAAAGCAAACCAGCAAGAGCCCTATTTAAATGGATATTCTTTTATACCCTCCACCTACAGAATGAGAGAACTTCATCTTTGCCTGCTCAACAGGTCTGGATGTTCAGCATGTGTTCCACCTACGTCACAGTACATGAAACCAAAAAAGCATCTCCAAAAGCACCTCGAGCTCAGACACAGAGCACACAGCTCTCCCCTCGGGCTCCTGACTGCAGCACTGTGTCAAAAAGATGCTTTACCAACACACTGGTTCATTAAAATGCATTTTGGCTCAGCTAAAGCTTGGAAAAAGGGAAGGTTTCCCTTCCAGACAATGGATGGAAAAATGATTTCAAGTTGGAGTGGGGCGGCTTGTGCTGTTTGTTCTGCTAAATGGCAATAATATTTAATGAGAGATTCTGCTCTAAACTGTAAATCCTTGAGAGTGTGAGATGCCCAGCCTGTCAGAATAAATAGAGGAGGCTAAAAACACTTACTTTGAAAATGAATGTTCATTTTGGAAGGCATTGAGTGATCTCAGTGAAATATTACTGAGTCAGTGGAATTTTGGAGAGAGATCAACTTCCCAGCATGTATTCTGGCAGCAGCTCTTCCTCCATTCCTCAATATCTTTTATGTTCAAATAGCACAAGCAGCACTTCAGTCTTACATGTTGTCATCATTCAGAGTTCAGATAACTTTCAGTGACTCCTTATAGATTGAATGAATAAATAAATTGCTTTTAGCCGTGCTTACTTGCAGTTGTTATGCCTCTGCTTTCTTCTGTGTCTATTAATTTATTATTTTATGTGTCCATTAATTTTTTAATTTATGGAAAGACATATCCAGCAAAAAGGATGATGCAGCACTAGGAATTACTGAGAGAGTACATATATATATATATTTTTTTTTTTTTTTTTCTTAAGTTTATTTTTTTTAGCTGAGTGTTGCAGTGCAGTTTGGAGTTAATTGCCATGACCACAGTAGCTGCCTGTGTTTCATGTATTTAACTCTTCTTTTTCCATGGAGACTCTTTGGGCCTGCTATGGCCCTGTTGCCTTTGCTCCCAGGACAGGAGATCCTTCCAGAAACTTGGAGAGGAAAACTCTAATTGTTGTAAAAAAAATACATAAAGGGCAGGATTTGGTTGGATTTCTTTAGATGTGTATTTCCCAAAGGAGTAGCTTTGTTTTCTGGTCATCCTGTCAGCTGTGCACTGTTCCTTAAATACGTATTTTCATTAAAAGGCAGTAACTGTAGAAATTTTGTTTCTTCCTGTTCTTTCCACCTTCTGTTTATAAAAATGATAGAACAAACATTTTCTGCATTTTGGTCTAAAAGACTCCTTCCTTTCTGTGCAGGTTAATAATGAGAATGTAGTGAAAGTTGGCCACAGGCAGGTGGTGAACATGATTCGACAGGGGGGCAATCACCTCGTGCTGAAGGTTGTCACAGTAACCAGGAATCTTGATCCAGATGACACAGCAAGGAAGAAAGGTACCTTTTTCTCTCTTCCTAATGGACTCTCCTGCTCTTGCTTCACAGAAAACCAAGTATGGGCATGAAACTGCTGCTTTCTAAATTCTGATTTATTAGACTTGCTTTCCAAAGTTTGAAATGCCCAGTTCTTGTTTAACTTAGAGCGATGTAATTCTTTTGGGTTAGACATTAACACAATTAACACAAGCAATATTCTCTTGTCATGCTTGGTGAGAAAGTTCATCTTTTGGGGGTTTTCTTGTGTGTGTGTTTGAGGATCTTGTAGTAAAACTTCCTGCAGCAGTGAGAGAGGAAAAGCACTAAGAACAGATGATCTTTTATTAATTGCAAACCTACTTGAGATAGGAGTAGTTCAGCAGTGTGTTTCTCACCCACCCATCCAAAAAGCCACCACAAAAACTTCACCCAAAATAAAAAGAGGAAACAAAAAAAGGAATTTACACTGTCTCCTTCACCTTAGATGCCCCTGAGTTTGCTTTCCCAGCTATGCAGGGAAGTCATTAGGCCCTCATAATTATCATTAAGCCGGAAAGATTGCTGCTGCTCACTGGTGTTCCATACAGCAGCGGCACGTTGCTGAAAGCTCCTGTTCCTCCCACCAGTCCCAGTTATCCCTCACACACACCTGGCTCTTCAACACAGGAGCAGGGGAGGAGCTGGCACTCCAGGGCTCCGTCCTGCTCCAGGAAACTAAAACTTTCTGTCTGTGCTGGGAGTGTTTTTCACCTCTGTTGCTTATTAAAAATAGTAATAATTTAAAAAATTGAAAGTGAGACCAGCTTGTGGGGTGGAGGGGAAAGGCTGTTGTGTTAAACTAAATCATATCCCAGCATGGTCCTGCATTACTTTTAGCTTGATGGAATTACTGTTCACACTTTTTAAACAAACCTCTTTGCCCCTGCCTTTTGGGATGTGTCATATTGGCCTTAAATGTAGTGACAGGACAAGGGGCAATGCTTTAAACTGAAAGGCAGCAGGTTTAGACTAAATATTGCGGGGAAATTCTTTACTGTGTGGGTGCTGAGGCCCTGGCCCAGGTGTCCCAGAGAAGCTGGGGCTTCCCCTGGATCCCTGGAAGTGTCCAAGGCCAGGCTGGATGGGGCTTGGAACAACCTGGGATAGTGGAAGGTGTCCCTGCCCGTGGCAGAGGGGTTGGAGTGAGATGGTCTTTATAATAACAGAAGTATTTGTTATCAGGATACTAAAGCACAGATCTTAGTTTTTGTGTTAGATGTGCCTTGATATTGTAAGGTCTTATTTATTCTGAGAAGGGAAACACCTGTTTCCCTTAGACTCCCCTTAAGAATTCAGATAAATTCGAATGTCCTTTCCTGGATTTCTCAGACTGAACTGTTTCTCCAAAGTTTAAATTAATCTGCCAGAGATTGGCTGGTGCCCAGGAGGTTTTTAGCCCCACATATTTCTCAGAAGGGGCAGCACTGCTGTGAGGTCCTTTCTCTAGAAAGCCCTTTTCCTGCTGGGAAACAGAAGTGCACAGTTATTTAGCTTTAAGTGTTTCTATGTTTCCTGTTACATAAAAGCTTGCGGATGTGTCAAGCAACCTACGCTAGAACCAGAAACAGTGGAGAAATTCAGTCCATGAAAAGCATCTCAGGGCTTTTCCTCCGCATGTAGGTATTTATTTCCGCCTTGTCTCATGGAGCTTATCCTTTCCAGCTGATACGGAATTGTGGCTGTGAGCACAGGGCTCCCAGGGTGTGTGTTGGCTGACACCTGTGTGTTCTCTCTGTTCCATGCACAGCCCCACCACCTCCTAAGCGAGCTCCAACCACTGCACTGACCCTGCGGTCTAAGTCCATGACCTCAGAGCTGGAAGAGCTTGGTAAGAAAGTGTTTTTTGGCAAGCATGCTGGCTTAGTGGAGATGTAAATATCTATCTATATGTCTATATGTGAAACTGATGAAGGGTGCTGCACTGTGTACAGTGTCTAGAGCAGAGGAGGTTTTAAGAATGCTGCATCTTTGGAGAGTTCAAAATGTGCATGACTCGCATGACTGATTTTTGTGGAGACTTGTGCCTTTACTGCTACGCAAGGGAATGTTGATACATTTTATGCATCATCACAGTTTGGCACATCTACCAAAAAAAAAAAAAAAAAAGAAAGAAAAAAGAAAGAAAGAAAGAAATGCTGTATCGTGTTTTGTTAGCTTTGCTTTCTAAATTTTCAGTTTATCTAATATTGTTTTATTTTAAATTTCTGTGGCCTCTCATTAGTGGATAAAGGTAAGCTGCCAGAAGCTGTTGTTAAAAGCTGACAGTGTTGAAGCAGCTTCAACTTCAACTTGTTTCATTTGATCTGAAAAAGTGCATATTATGATATCCCTTTGACTTCTGTGCATGATATAAACTTAATTCCTCTCACTACTGGTAATAAAAAATTATTGAGCATTCAGTCTTTCATTTGCTAATTTTGAGAAATGTGGTTGTAGATTCCTTTGCTTGATCATCCATATTCTAGATATGCATAGTTCTTCAGGAATTTGTATTCATCTTCTAAAAATGAGGAGGGTAGATGTTCTTTTCTTCCTGGTTTTAATCTGTTAGGTCATTAAAAGGTAGAATTTCTGCAGCTAGACTAAGACATGGAAATAGGAATAAATCACACATAAAAAGAGAAAAGCCCAGTGCACATTTCTATGTGGCTGTAACACTAAAACAGCGTGTTTAGCAAGTGAGAAATGGGTATAAAACCAAACCACATCCCTCACTGCAGAGCAGTAGATGATAATAATTCACACAATAAAACCATTTTTCCATGTAATTCTACAGCGATTTAAATACTTAATTTTATGAGCTTGGGGTTTTCCTGACATGGACTCATCTGAAGGCCAACTGGAAGGAATCATAGCCTCGTGGCCCCTTTTTTTTTCCCCTGCAAGTCAGTGTTTTCTGGGGCAGATGGACCCCATCCATCCTTTAGTGAGTTGAGTCACGTAACTCCAGTGGGAAGTCTTCCCAGCAAAGTGGTGCTGAAGTGGGTGCTGTTCTCTATGGTCTAACAACCAAATGAAGACCAAAATAACCACCCCAGTCTGATTATTTAGCTCTAGCAGGTCTCAGAAAATTTGATTTTTATGTGCAAGGAAGTTTAGGAGCTTAAGTATCAACAGCTTGTGAATGCTCCATCATTTTACTTCCAGGATTAAAATGTAAAATATTATTTCTGGAGCACACTTTGTGGGTCTGGGTGTTTTTCATTTGCTTTTCTTTCATGGAGTGCTGAGAGCTTGTAAAGGTGGTTTATCAACCACTTTTCCCAAGGGGACAGCAATACTTAGGCACCATTTTTGCCCCTTCATTATCCTCTTCTGCCAATTGCTTTCAAGCTGAGGATATTCTTCTATTTCTCTGACTTTTCGATCTTCCGCAGGAAGATTGAAGCTGTTCTTACAGCAAAAGCAGCATTTCCCTAGGGGAGAACAGCTTGTTAATAGTCCCCAGTGGAGACCATCATATTTTAGCTTTCCCAACCCCCTGCTCAGGCTGTAGTCCTTGATCTGCTGTTTGTCCTCACCAAGTACCAGAAACCACTGCAGCTCCTTTAACAAGCAGCCATGGGACATATTTCCATTTTTGAGCACATTTCCCACTCATATTTATCCAGATGGGGCAGATATTGCAGTGGCAAGAGTTTTTTGTTCTGAGGAAGAGTCCTGCACCATGTTCCAGAGGTGCTTGTCCCCTAGGAAAGCTGTAGTAGTGAGAGAAATTTGCTCTCTTCCTAAACAAGGCTGTAAAATGCCACTTGTGTGACACTCTGAACATCTGCCACCCTAGCAAACAATGTGACTGCTGTTCCAAATAACATCTGTGGTCTACCTATTTTCATATTTGCTCTGGGAAAGGGCTGTTATCAGAAGGGACAAGCATCCTTCAATTGCATGGCAGCTGAACAAGCTTCCACAGGGAAAATGTTCTCCCTGTCATCAGTTAGAAGTTGTCTCCTGACATAAAACACAGCTTGTATGTGTGTATTTATACATAATTTATCTCTCTCTCTATGTATATGTGTATATATTGGACATCTGTGAGAGCTATGAGAACACCCACATTTTTACAGCCATTGAACTCCCTAGTGAATAAGCATTTCTTCACGACATATATGTGCAAACCAAATAGGAAGTGCCTATAAGTGAGCACTGTGGATGTTCTCATCAATACCTCTGTGTAACCCTTTTTCCTGAGCTGGAGAAGCTCATGGTCTCAGCAATGTCTCGTGACAAAGAATCCCACGGGCTAATTATGTGCTGTGTAGAGATGTATTTCCTTTTTATTGGTTTTGAATGTGATGCCTTTAATTTTATTGAATGTCCCTTGTGATGTAATAGAAGAAAAATATAAATAGAAACTCCGCATTTGTTTTCCCTTAGAGTGCCTAGTTTTGTAATGTCTTCTAGCTAAGTTAAACATAATTTTTAAAAAAAAATTATCCATCTTGCTTCCTTTGCCTGGCTCTGAACCCTACTTACAGTTTTATTGACATGTTTTGAGCTATTCTGTTCTTCATAATACAGAGCAGACCATCTGAGCTGTCCTCTTTCAAATTAATTAATCCAAAAGATGCAGTGTGCTAATGATTCCTTTCCACTTAAATCTGCAAAGATTTGGAAATGCCCAATGTTGACGTAGTTTGACAGCCCTGGCATCAATAAGTTGCCCCAATTACTGGTTTTAAAAAAGAACTTAGGAAGAAAAAAAACCCTGCGGATGTATCCCTAATAGCTGAGGGGAGAAATTCCTCATGGTTATCATAAACCCTGATAAACAGCTTGGCAAAATCAGATTTTATCTACTGTGGTTTGAGAGATACCTGTTTAGTAGAGGTGAGCAGGGAGAGACTGACGTCTTAGGGGGAAGAATAATGTTTGTGCTCAAAATGACAGACAAGGATTTAGCATATAAAAAATTACCTTCAGAATTGATTCACAGTTCATTCCCTTTCTATTTCCAAGCTTCAGTACGGAAGAAGAAGGGTAAGGGGAAGCATTTTGTCTCTTGTTTAACCTGTTTCTCACCTTTCCATAGTGGAGGATAATAACATAATGTAAATGTTGGCATATGGTCCAGTTTATTTTATGGTGTCAAATGTACATTAATTATTGTATATGTTTTTTTAGTTATTTAGTTAATAAATTGCAAACACACTAAGAAACTCAAACAGAAGACCACATTCGAAAATATCCCCCGCATTTCTTCCTTTTGTCTCCTTTCCTTCACCTTGCCTTTTTTTTCCTTCTCTGTACCCAACTCTTTTCCAACCCCTTCCATCTCATGTCCTCACAGTTCCTGTGCTGACTGGCAGCCACAGAGAGTTAGTGGCCAGTGACCCCCTCCCCCCAGTGCGGTCCCCCGTTAGCGCCCCGCTTGTCTCCCGAACGGCCGCGCGCTCCTCCGCGCCCACACTGTGTCTGTCTCAGGAGTCAGGGATCTCGCACACCACACCTGGGCTTCCCACCCGGACAAATGCTGCTCTGCACAATTCGGTAGTGTCCGATAGAACGTCTTCCACGCTGTCCTGTATGCATGGAGTGCCCTCCCTGGACTGATTCATGAGGCCACCCACCACCTTCTCCTTCAAATCTCTCCCAAAGACCCACCTTCCCTAGATCCCTACTGCGCAATCATCCCAGCACTGATGGCGAGGCAGGGGGCCAGGTAGAAATAGCAGTGCTATTTTAATAGTTTCCATAAATGTATTTTTGTGTACAGAGAGTTTGTTTGTGTTGAGCTGCACTTTCTCCATGCTCCTGTACGTCATTTTGCTTCCCTAGATTGTGAGCTCTCCCGAGCAGGGGCTGTGTCATTTCCACCTTCTCATGGAGTCTGGCCCAAGGAAGAGTCTCCCACTTCCCTGAGCCCCTGGGTGGTAGCTGGTGAAAAACAGGCTGTGTCCTGCTCTTGGAAGAGGCTCAGTGTCATGGAAAGGAAATCTAGGCTGTAGGCAGTGTCTTCTCTCAGCAGGGAAGCTTTTCCTTTTTAACATTTAATAGGACGAGATTGGGTTATTTTTCACTCTTTATTTTCCTGCTCTTTCCTGACCTCCTTTCAGGTGGTTACCACAGGCTCCAGCTAGGGATATTTGCTATTCTCCATTCAGAGAATATGACAGGATAAACCACATTGCTGCTGAAAAATATGTTTCGGCAGCATATTAAAAAAAAAAAAAAATATTTGTGTTATTGTGTAAAGTCTTCTGTCAACCAAAACTTCAGTTTTCTGGGTCAGAGATGGAGCAGGCATTAAGATAAAAAGAGTGACTTTTGTGGTTCTGTCTGACTGGTCTTGTTGGTTATCACTGCAGATGAGTTCTGGTTCATTGGGAGAGCAGGGGAAAGGAAGGCAGGGCAGGACATAGGCTGTATTTTTTGGTATTCAGGATAGAAGATAGGCTGTCTGTGTCTAAAGAGATAGGTGATAAATTCCTTAGGTTTGGAGCAGTATGGCACAGGCAGTTCTGTCATTTTACTGCAGTTACAAAGCATGAATCACTAAAAGTTACCTTCATCTATGCCACTGACTTTCTGCTTGCAGTAGTTGCCTGACTCAGAGGTAGCTTCCAACCTTGAAACGCGTGTGTGGAGGGGTCGTGTTTCCAAACTACCTTCTGGATTTTGTGGGATATGTGGGATGGGGGAGAGGTGTTCTTCTCTCTTGTGCCTTGTAGTTTTCCAAGGACTGTTGTGTGAGTAAGTTATGGCAACGTGTAAACCAAGAGTTGTAGCAGCAACTTGTTGGAGGCAGCACTTAAAATGTGATTCCATTAATACTGAAGAATAACCAGGCTATTCGTGCAGCAAATTGAAATGAAGGTTTGAAAATACTCTGGAAATGAAAGATGAAGAGAAAAATTTGAGGTCGCAGTTTTCATCATCACCATGGGAAAATAGGTATCATTGGAGCCTCCAAATTAATATTTTAAAACTTTAAATTTAACTCTGTTCATAAGAAGTTTATGCAGCTGGTGGAGAGCTTGGTTTTAAATGGCTTTTCCTTGAGTTTTTGTTTTGACTTTCCAATAACTCCATGTGGAGGGAGAATTTTAAAATTATATGATCCTTAAGGAACACATCCATACACTAAGATCTGTAAACGTCTAGATCCATGATTTAAAAGTTTCCTGCTCCTCAGCTTGCTTTGCTGCCAGGAAATGGGTTTGATTTAGTGATTAATTTGGGATTTTCAGTGAAAGCTGAAGTGGACAGTGTTGAATTTTAAAACACCTAACACAAAAATCCTCTAAGAGAAGGGGCAAAATGAAGAATAGAGCAGGTTAAACTTCCACAGCGAAATGGGAATGACAGGATAAATAATTCTTCTGCATTAATAAATATTCTGCTGGCAGTGTCACACGGGTGTCAGTTGTGAGCTAGGGGTGGTGCTTTGTTTGTTCTTAGATTCAATATGGTAATCAATATAAAATATTGATATATACCATATACTGATAAAGTATGTGTGTTGGTCCTGGTCTTTGGGGTTTGGTGTGGGCTGCAGTACCAACTATAAATAAAGGATTTCCTCCTTTGAAGGGTT
This sequence comes from Corvus hawaiiensis, assembly GCF_020740725.1. Classification (NCBI taxonomy): domain Eukaryota; kingdom Metazoa; phylum Chordata; class Aves; order Passeriformes; family Corvidae; genus Corvus; species Corvus hawaiiensis. The sequence continues at coordinate 63,703,678 of NC_063218.1, read as the reverse complement.
TAGATTCTGTCACCACCTCAGAAATACAGAATTACTGTGATATCATCAACACAGAATATTGTTACCCGGCATCAAGTCTTACTGGCATTTGAATAGAAAAATATCAGTTGATGGCATTCAAAAGAAATATTATTAGCTCTGTCTGCAATAAGCATTCCCACTTCATCCCATTCCTGTTGTCCATTGTTTCAAAGGTGGCGCCTTCCAATGGCATCTGAAACAATGAAATTGCAGAGCAAATACATATAGATGAATGCCAAGCAGTGGATTAGCTCTCAGTGTTCTGTTCTGTTTGAAGAGACCACTCCCAAAGCCGTCTGGGTTCAAAACTCACTTTTTTATTTCACTGTGGTGGAGTTGATGATGGAGATTTGTCTGCAGGGAACAGTGGAAATACCCCCAAAGCAACTTTTACAGCACTCACCACGTCAGCTCCAGTGATAGCTCCCAGCATCTGCAGTGCTTCTCTGTAGGAAGAAGGTTTTCAGATCTTCACCAGACACTGCATTTGAGAAGATGAGAGCAGAAGGCATCAGGCTTCATGAAGAATTCTTGAAGGTTATCCCTTGTAAGTAATTGATTCGCATTATGCATTTGAAATTCTAATGAGGTGGCAGTGTAGTAATGAGGAAAAGGTTGTCATCGGGCTGTCATTTATCTCAAGCAGAAAGCAGTGACTCTGGGTGGAATTTGTCAAGTCTGTGTGAAGAAATGCCAGCCCCATTTGTGGTTGGCGCAGCGAGGTTACTGATTTTATGGCTTGTAGTGTAACTTGGGGGGGCCCACAGCAGTGTAAGTGTAGGATTAGGACCGTGGCTACCATATAAGTACTTGTAAAACTCTTTGTGAGAGAAAAGTATTGAAAATCGGCCTGTTTCAAAAAGGGAATAGTGCTAAACCTGTGTTTTCCACCAGAAAGAACTTGGCACCTAATTGGCAACATGCTGATTAGCAACTTGTGGCACAGAGTCTAAACTTAACAGGTACCTCCTGGTACTAAAGACTTCTTCAGACCAGGATTTACCTTTCATAAGGTGCTTTAAGTAACATTTTGGAAACACTGGGAATCCTGAGCAGAGGCTGCTTGAGTCTCTGTGTGGGTGCTCTCATCTACACTGTTATTATTTTGAATTTATCAGGTTATTCTTGAGGATGTAGTGCCCTGTCATGATACTTTTTTTTCTTTACTACAGGACCATATTGAAAAGGTTTTCAAAACCTTTCTGCATCAGCCAAACAAGACAATGGTATAAAAGAAGTTGGAAGAGGAATTGTAAGTGTTACAGAAAATGTGGGGTTTGCAGCATTTGCAAAGAGACACATTAAATACGTTGGTTTATGTGAGTGTGGCTATGCTCAGATATTACCAATTTAATATCTAAGCGCATATTCAAAATCATGAGGGCTTGAGGAGCAGTTAAAATTGCATGTGTTTCCCAACATGGCACAGTTAGGGCAGTGGAAAACTCTTTCACCACTTTTAATGTGTTCTCTCTCTTTTTCAGGAGCCAGGGAGATGAAGGACTTATCTCCCTCATCTCAAAACTCCCTTTGCTGCTATTTTTTTTTCTTTTTCCTTCAAATGTTCACATACCCATGTTAATTAATTTCTAATCTAATTAAAAATAAATGTGTTTAGATAATTCCTCATAGTTTGTTTGGTTTGTCCCCTCGGTGTGGAAGCGTGAGAGTTGAGTGTAAGACCAGAGAAGGCTGCAAGTATTTTAGATCCTCCACTTCCTTTTTGGTTTCTTTGAGTTGATTGCCTTTCTTTTGTGACTAGGCCAAATTTTCAAATGCTGTCTCTTAAACAGAACATCAAATTGCCACTTAAATTCCACCTGGCTTGCAGGGTAGGAGTGGGTATTGACTATATTCTCTGCTTTGTTTTTGTTCTTGAACAGAAACCAGTGTTAGACAATGACCATTCCTCTTTCAAGGTAGGCTGAATTGCAAGGCTTCAGCATTGCAGGTGTATTTTAAATGCCTGTATCATTATTTCCTTAATAATGAACATGCTGTTAAAGAGCTGGTACTTGAAAATTGTATCTCTAGAAAGGAATTTGAACATATCAGTTTTCTGCCTTCCTTAAAATTACTCTTGATGGTGTGGTTATAATGCGTAAATGTGACTTGTGTGTACTAATGTGAAGCTATTTTCAGCCCTAGAAACACAAATAAGGCTTTCTTTCAAGAAAGTTTTGAGAGCTCTTTATTGTGAATACCTACAAAGCATTTTCATGTAATGGTATTTATAGATACTCAATGTTAAATGATTAATTTTAGTTGCTAAAGTTTTTATGTTTTATTGCTTTATTTTTTTTTTCTTCTTTTATTTTATTTTAGAGTACTTTGTAGAATTTACAGTATCCCAGAGAACAGACAAGTATTTTTACTTAATTTTTATAGAAGGAAAGTGTTTAAAGTGCCTTTTGTGTTTGACTGTATTGCAAAGCGCTTCTATTATTTCCTCATTATGCTGACTGCTAAAATAATATTCTCTGCCTGTTGTTTGCAGAATGGTAAATGTGTGGTTTGGGCATTGTGACTCAAGCACAATACTGCAAATTGTTCATCTGGGGTGGGGCTGGAAGAAGTTAATTCCAGATTAAAATGTAGTGGTGGCAGATTGGTGAGGATTAGCCTAATTGTCCACATGAAAACTCAGGTCATTCCATTTCTGGATATTTTTAACTATACAGGACATAACTGTGGGCTGAACTTGTTGCTTCTTCCCTTTAATTTTTGATCTTACACAACAAATTTGGATTTAGATCTTAACTTTTAATGTTCTTACCCTGAATCCATGCTCTAGCTAAGGTTGGTCTTCAAATGCTCAGTGGTGTGTTGAAGGCCTTGTTATACTTCACCTACTTTTAGTCTTTGATGAATTTTTACACATCCGATCCTGTTTGAAGAGCTGAGAAGAAAGCCCTTAGTTCTCAATGGGCACAGATCCGTTTTTAACCATCTCCAAACAGGAGTCACCTGTTTTTCCCCCAGGGACACTGGAGCTCTGCTCCTCAGGTGAAATTGCTCCTGTGCCAAGCAAGGTTATCAGATGAACTCCTGTGGTCTGACCAAGCTCTCTTTTGAAATCAGTAGGTTCTCACCTGCCCATTAGCACTGGGAAGATGCCCTAGAATTTTTGTTCATCTGCTTCTTTGAAAGCCTTGTCCAGATCCCCAGACCCACTGTTGCCCAAATTGTCCTTTAGTAGCTCTCCCACCCACAGACATTCCCCCTGAAGCTTTTATCCAGTTACTTCCCAGCTATTCTTTTACAAATTCATCAGGGCAAGGCCTTTGGCATATATATGGGAAGTGCCAAAAACCTAAAAGGAATGCAGTGCAAACAATTGCACCTACTTGATTCAGATGCTTTTTTCTTTTTTCTTTTTTCTTTTTTCTTTTTTCCCAGATATGGAAAATTAATTATATGCATAATCACTTCATGCTAAAAACAGGCTACTTGTAGTTAAAAATAAAAGAAATTGGAAAAAAAATCGAATCCATAAGATAAAAGCAACACTACAGCCATATTTTTATGTCGTTTAAAAGGATCTCTATGCATTTTTAATAGGCACATGTGAAGACCACTCCTTTAGTTTTGGTGCTGCTTCTGTGACCCATTTTTGCAGATTATTGACAAGGAAGCAGATTTTATCAGCTAACAAAGGAAATTAAACAAAACCTGCAAACTCGTATTTAGGGAAGGAGATGGAACAAAACCCTTGTGTGGGCAGTGCCTGACCCTAAGGGCTGTGTGCCCAAACCTGTTGCCACCAAGGAAGAATGAATGCCCTGTGTTCCCATCACTTTTCCAAAGGAAAAATGCATGTGCCCAATATTTGCCTGCAGATGCTGGACCAGGTGGGTGATCCTACAGCACTGAGGTGCCTTTGGCATTGTCTGAAGTGTTGCATAATGCGCCTGGTACAGTTTCTGTCTGTATCTATCTTAGGTATTTACAAGGCACCTATCACCTTGGTACCTAAGCAGTTTGAGAAATGCACCCACCCCAGGAGGGAGGATGAGATACAGACAGAGGCCCAGGCCCAGAGCAGCAGAGGCAGGGCCCGGGAAGCTCCCCAGCTGTGTTCCTGCTGTTGTTGAGCTCCTGGCCCACTTGTTGTGGCCAAGGAACATCTCCACCCACCTGTCTGTCAGCAGGAGGAGACGGTGCCCCAGCCCTCACGCGCAGCTCCGCTGGTGGGCGGTCTGAAAAGGAAAGATAATGGAAAAGGCAACGATCCGGTAGCAGAGGTGAAACAGGAATGGTGGGATTTCAAAAGGAGGGCTTCTTAAAGAGCAGCACATCTCAGGGGAGGGATCAGCTGCCAGTCCAAGTGGCAGGTAAGGCACAACACAGGCATAAATCTCAAATGTTCTTTGGTGAACAAAAGTTAAAGAAATACTTCTGATGTCTCCGAAGTTTGTGTATATCCAAAGCCCTGCTCTGTTCTTGGCCTCTGTCTAAGTCCTCTACCCCTGCAGCTGAGTCAACCATTCAGTAGTTCTCTGTGTATCTCAACCCAGTAATTGCTACAATCCTAAACATGCCTAATGACCAACACAAAGGACTCCCAGTGGTAATGAACGTTGTGGTGCGAGGAGACCGCATGGAATAGCAGTGCTCCAAAATAATGGACATATTCATGAACCTAAAGGCTGGAATAAACTTGGCTTTGATCAGCATGCTCAGGGCAGGATGGGGCAAACCACAGCTCTCCCCTGCAGGCACACCTGGAGCAGCTCTCCTGTGGCCTCCAGGAGCACTTGCTGATCCACCATGTCAGACCAGGCTCTGTGTCAGCCCAGGGAAACACCCGGACAGGCAGCAGGAGCAGAGAACCTGTCTGGCAGATTCTGCTCCGCTGCAGAAACAGAGAACCTGTCCATCAGGGGAGAAAGGGAGATAGCCAGGACTTGGGTGGAGGCTCACCAGTTCCTGTTGTATGGACCCCTTTAATACCAGATCTTTTTTTTTCCTTAAACACAGCAGAGTCAGTGAGGTCAAACAAAAGACAGCCTTCAGAAACCTGTGGGTCCCAGGGGGCTTTTTGGAAATAGCTGTGTAGTACCCACTAAAGCTGAAGTGCAGTGGGTCACTGACTTCCAGATGTTTCTGCTCCCTTTAGCCCACGTGCATGCTCCCTCCTGAGTCCCTTCCTTGGTCATTTAAGGATGGAAATGGAAGTCCTGTCCTGGCAGAGCAAGGGACATGAGGTTAGCAACGTGAACCTTGGAGGCTACAGGTTTGATGGCTGCTATCACTTGCTATAAAGATACCTGTAAAAGACAGAAGTGACCTATTTTTCCTGTAAGTTGCATCTAGCACTGTGAGCAAAATGCTGTGTGTAGGAATGGTGTGTCAGGTGGAAATTGCTGGAAAGATCAGGGAATCTGACCTCCTCCCTTTGCTTCACACCCAAGGAAGCTAGCTGTGCTTCTTTGTACTCACTCTACTTAAAGCTTGAAAAGAAAGAGATTTGGTTTTTTTTAAAGCAAATTAACAACCAAGTGAGGTCAGCCATGTTGGTGCATGGTTTGATCCATGGCCGATTTTGACTTCACAGTTGTAGTGGCCTCTCTCTCTCTTTTTTTTGGAAGTGACCCCTTTTCCAAGGAATTAAAGGCATTTAGTTGAGGTCACTCGGTCAGCTGTTCAAGCATAAGGACAATTTCTGGCTGAACCCAGTTTTGCAGTGCCCCTGCTGTGCCTGGCACACCTTTCCCACAGCCCCAGCCTAGGCACTGGTGCGACCAATCTGACCAAGATCCACCTGGAGTTTAGGGTGACTTTTGGTCACCAAGGAATGGATTTCTTGGGCAGATACTCACACGTTCATCCAGGTGCTGTCAGTCAGTGGCCTCCAGGCAATTTTCCCATGATTGCTGCTTAGCAAAGGAAGGTCTGTGGAACGCCATGCCTGTAACACACTCTTGGTTCCCCATGCCCCATGGCAATGCTTCCCAAAGCATCCAGAAACCGGAGCTGCTGAGAGATGCTGAACACCTTGTTACAGATAATAACAGCTATGGTTATTCCTCCTTCTCATTGCCAGCCAAGTTTACCAACCTAACCTAAAGCCTGTGCATGTATTCATTATTCAGAAGTATTCGCCAAGAGTTTCTGCAATTCACCTTCTGCCCAGGGGTTTTCACAGACTCTTTGCTTGCGCCCTTTGTCGTTTGTGTCATTGGTCACCTATTGCCAGATGCTGTTCTTTCAGCTCTGAAAGGCTGAGAAGGCCAATTGGGAGGATGGCAAACATTTCATAGGACATAAGGAATTTTGCAAAAACTGATTATTGTGCTTTTTCAGAGAAATTTTTCTTTACCAGCCTCTGGCAAATGTGTAGACATGCACAAATAACAAAGGTGTTCTGGTCCCCCTGAATCTGAACAAAATAGACACAGTGATACCATTTACAGAAGTATACATAAATCAGTGTGGAGTCTGGAGGTTTTTGATTTCGTTTTGCTTCTGTTTTTGACTTCCAGTATAGTTTGGTTCTACTACTTACCAGTTGTTAGGCGGGCTCTGTTTAGAACACTTGCCAGGTAAATGGGGTTTTCAAATATGGGGTATTTTCTGCTGACATGTTAAAAGAAATGCCAAGACATTCTGTATGACCAGTGGCTCTACCAGAATGAGTATTTATGATCCCTTACCTCACTCTGATTCCATAGACTTTAACTGAAGTGTGTGTTTGCTTTGTGTGGTACAAGTAGGTCCCCTGTTTTTTTGTTCTTTTTTTTTTTCATGTGTACTCAAGTAGGAAATTGCTGAGAAATAATTTCATGGTCCTACACTGTAGTTGTTAAGAGAGCTTTGCTAATGAAGGAATGCAGCTATGGCTGTTGTAGGCAAAGCAGGAGAAGAATTGCCAAGGAAGAAGCAGTTCTTAGTTAGGTTGATATACAGTTCCTTTCAAATATCCATGGAGTGGAAGAGCCAATGATTGCATGACAGTTTGTCCCTAAAATTCATTTTCATAAGGAGCTCATGCCTTTTTACAAATACAATCTCATCCTCACTTTCCATAAAACATGCAACTGGACAGTCCAGCCAGACGCAGAGACAATATGAATACTTTGAATGTGAATACTTTGAAGTAGTGAATATGCTAAATGCACGAATAATATCCATTATTTTAGCACTTAAAAGTCATCATTCTATGAAGTCACACAGAATCCCTTTCAGAGCACCATAATATTGCAGGCACTTGGGTATAGAAAGAATGAGTGCCACATTGTGGTAGACAGGGATTGAGATACAGGAGGGGGGATCCTTAGGTCTGTCAGAAAGATTTTTTCATTTCATTATATTTCACATAAAATAATTTTTTTTTTTTTAAAATCGAACAAAGCCCTGCCCTGATTCATAAACAGAACCAAAAGTATGGTTTAACATGACCTCAGCAACACCTCACAGATATAAGCTTACAGCTTTCACCGAGGTCTGAAGAGCAGTATTTCAAAAAGCAGAAATTAATCCTTAACAAAAAAAAACCCCAAGAAACTTTTTCAAGGCTGGGATGCCAGAGAGTAGGCACGGCACTGATCTGGCACTGAGGCCACTGCGGTGTGAGCAGCAGCAGCCTGGTGGGGTCACGATCCCACAGACAGCAGTGCTTCTCTGAGCCGTCCCTTGCCTGAGCGTGGGGAATGCAGGGCTTTGGGCTGCCTCCTGCAGCACTTCAGCCACACTGCCCCAGGGCCATTTCTGATGACCAAATTGGGCCCCTCAAAAAAAAAGTTTAAAAAAAGAAGTGGACTCATTTTTTTTATCTGAAGTAAGTGTACAGAGTCCCGGCCACAGCCTCACGTAATCCAGAGCGGTGCAGGACACGTGCCACTGTGAGCCGGTGATTCCTGCGGCTGCAAAAGCCTGAGCCCTTCCTGCTCTTTGGGAGGGCATTTGTCTCTAGAGTTGCCACGGGGGAGAGCTTGCACCCAGATTTCCACCACACACCCTCAGGCAAGGGAAGACGTGGCCAGGGGAGGGCAAAACTCAGTTCATTTCCAGGAGACAAAGAGATCCCGGTGAGCAATGCCCTCAGATAGCATTTCCTACTGTTTGGAGAAGAGAGCAAGGAAAATCCGGCAAATGTTGGGGAGGGCATTGCTCGCGGGATAAATCCCATGGATGGCCACCGTCGTGCTGCAGCAGTGACTTGGGAGAGATTTTGGGTGGGGGTGACGTGAGACGTCGGACAAAAGTGAAGATAGCCAGCAGTGCTTCAGAGCAACAAAGGGCTGCCCTCAGCCAGTGGTGGAGCACATCTGGCACCCCAGGAAGCTCAATTGGACCCTTGGCCCTGAGCTCGTCCCAGGGATTTCTGACTGACACCACTGCAGTGCATAGGTGAGCTTCTCGCTAGGTTCACTGACATTTCCTGTCACAGTCACGCTGAGGGGAATTTGGTAGCTCCTGCCTTGGGATGCAGCATGGCTGTGTGTGTTCTGGGTACAGGACAGTGTGCATTGAGACCAAAAGTGCTTAATGACGCCAATTGCCACGTGCCCAATGCAGTCACTAAACTTTAGTCCGCCCTTCTGTTTGCCCAAACACATACACTCTGGCTTCCCAACTGGCTTCTTTCTATGTGTTGTCCAATGCATGTAGATACCTCCATCTGCCTGGCCTCAGATACAGTGGTTGTTGCTCCTCTATTTGATTGCCAGATGTCACTGGGGAGCAAGATGGGGAGGTTCCTGGATCCTCGGGGCAAGCCGGCCATCACCGAGGGAGCTCGCTGTCCACGCCGGCCGAAGAACAGGAATCCTCGGTGCCTGCCTCTGACGAAGACTCGCCGGCCAGGACCACAGAGAGCTGGCAGTGGCCGCTGTCCTCGTCTGAAACGCACAGCAACGTTGGGGAGGATTTTGAGGGATTTCAAACGCCGGCGCGGACTCCGGAGTGCACCATGGACATACAGTCTCCCGGGGATCAGTCACTCAGTAGGACTCCTCAGTTTGAAAGTGACTCTCCTGAGGAGGAGGGAAATGATGAGATGAATGAAGAGCGCTGCGGTGTTGAGCCTGTCCCTAGGGATCGGGGTTGGAGAGGGCAGCCCCAGCTAACAGAGGGAGAGAAGCTGTTGATGGAAACCAACAGTAGGATTGTGCAGCTGCTGGAAAATATCAAGAGGGAGCATGCACAGTCCATGGGTCTCATGTCCCAGTCCATGGGCCGTATGGAGCTGCAGCTGGGCATTGTGGCTACCTCCACAAGAGCCATCCATAACTACCTGTCAGAGATTTTAGCTTTCCTCAAGCAGCCGAGGACGCAGGTCCTCGAAACGCGCATCTCCCAAAGAGCCACCCCCCATGTCGAGTTGACGTGTGCCTCGACATGGACTGGTGAGGACGCAGTGGCATCCTCCACTGTGTGCTTACCAGGGGCCGAAGGGACGAGCGACTCTCGCGACCCGCCGCAGGCCACCCTGCCTTGTCGCAGTGGCCGGCTGCAGAGAGCCATAACCGAGAGGGCCTCGCTGCCCATGCCTCCACGCCAGGCAAAAGGGGGAGGGAAGAAAAAATAACCACTCCATAGGATTTTTAGAGTTTTTTTTAATGTGCCTGTCCTTTTAATTCTTAGCCATAAGGCCATCGGTGGCAGAGTTCAACCATTTCCTACATTGGCTAACATTGTATTCTGGCTGACTAGATTAGTCTAACATTTTGTAGTTTATATTTGCACTGTTAACGATGTGTGCTGCTGGTATTTGAAGAACATTTGCCTCTGTTCTTTCACTTTAACTTCATACGAGCATTTTTTTACTCTGTGCCAGGCATTCATTGCTTTTCTTACAAATACAAGTCATTTCTTGAGGCAGCTGTTTTTTGAGTTTTCTTTCTCCACTATCCCACCCCCTCTGAGCAAGCACTCGGGACTTGGTGGTAAGTATAGAGGTCTTGGCAATACTCGCCTCCCAAACTGTGTTCGATCAGTCTTTGCCTGGTGTTTCTGGCATGCCAGCCTGAGGTGTTGGGGTATAGCCTGTACTGGATCATGACCATTCTTATCCTCTGTGGGTCTCACCAGCTCACTTCCTAAGACCCTCGGTGGAGCTAATCCACATGTCTTGGCTATGTTGTACAATAAGTAATGTTGCCAGGATCATACCTCATATTTCTCTTTTTGGGGGCTGTGTAGTGATGTGCCACCAGATCTATCTGGGCACCTGACTCTCGTTTTCAAAGTTCATTTGATGATGGATCTGGTGGCTTGATGGGCAGCATTATACTTTTTCCTCTGAGAGAGTCTGGGGATTCGGAACAGGAGTCACTAAGCAATGTGTTCTATGGGGATAAGAGCCATCTCCTGCAACAAATCTATTAGGAGGAGACTGTCCCCTGTAATTATCACAGATACTAATTACTTAAGAAAAAGAAAAAGAAAAAAAAAAAGCAACTTGCCTAGCAGCCAGAACTCTTGAGAACGTAAAAGTCATGACACGCTGTTGGGTACTGTGCTACTCTGTCTGTGATTAAGAGCTTTTCATCAGAGACGAGACCTACATCTTGATAAAACACAACTACTTTCTGTGCCTTTAGGCCATCCAATTTCCTGAGGGTTGGCACCCTGAGCAGGGCACGGGTCCCATTGGTAACCCAACAGGGCAGATGGAAACGCACTTTGGCAATAAATTACTTTATATCTGTTGGTGCTGCCTCTCTCGGGGGAATTTAATATAGTGGCACTCCAATTGCTATATGCATGCAGAGGCATCAGACTGGCTTTTACATGTGGTATCCCTAACAGTTGTCTGGAAGGATGCTGCTTCCAGGAGCCCCGGGAGCGGTGGGGACAGGTTCTCACAGGTGTAGCATGGCTCCTGTGTTTGACTCTCTACACGCCGTTGTGACTTCTCGGGAAGGTGCAGAGCAGTTTCTATGGAAAATGCCAGGGAATAATCATAAGGCCTAAAAATCCTCTTCTGTGACTGCAGCTGAGCCGTGCTCTCTGGCCAGTGAGACATAGACTCTTCTCCCCTGTCTTCCTGTGAGGCTGAGGTTATTCAGAGCAAAGTGGATCAGAGTTTGTTACTCTACCAGCCGGCCACAAACTGCTCCTGTAGAAGTGTGTGTGCGTGTGTGCTTGTGGCTGTACTCTGCTGAACGACCGGTTCAAGGAGGAAATGCAGCTGGCATGGCCAGCCTCCAGTGCAGGCTCTTCCCACATTCCTTCCTTTCAACCTTCATCCAGCTGCATTCCTTTGAAAAATCCCATTGGAGGCAGGCTTCTTTGGGCCACTCTGTCGACACACCTCACAGCAGATGCCCATTTTTGCATCTGTTTTGTGGCTTTTTTCTCTCTCTTTTGTCAGGGTTATTTGTAAAGTTATCCTCAGACAATTTCCAACACGAGCTTGTGAGCTTCCCCTCTCGTTGGTACGAGGAGTGTGTGCTGCAGAGTATTTGAGGTCACGAGGAGGTTGGGAGGAGAGCTAATTAGTGAGCCTGACAAATTATTCCAATCTGAGTATATTTGGAACATGTGGTTCTGGTGCAGGAGGAGTTTGCACTCTGGTGCTGTGGAGACGATCAGCTCAAGGCACAGGCGGGTGGCCCAACACATCTTCTTTCTCTGGGGTGAGTCTGAGTGCAGCTAACTGCAGTTCAGCCAGTCCATTTCCTTGGCCTGAGGAGCACGTTTGATAAGGCAGTGAGGATGTTTTTGTTTCACATCGTGCTTTCACTCCAGCAGGGTGGGGCAGTTGTGGCCAGGCGTTCAGATTTTGACGTTGCCCGCAGGACCCGCCATGTAGCTGCCGCTATTTAGGATCAGTCTCCACATGCTGGCTGCTTCTGTGGCCTCACATTTTTTGGTGTAGCTCCAAAATGACAACCTCCACTCTACCTTTGCTTTCTGATCCAAGGGCAGTAGAACAAGAGAAGGAGCTGTGCAGTGCTGCCGTTGGAAGTGCCACGCAAGGAAGCCCTAAAGAGTTCCTTGCAAGCAGCTCGAGCTTTAACCCGCCCTCCTGTCCCATTTCTGAGTGCTTTGGCTAAATGTGGCAAATGGGGGCAGCTGTAGGGTGAGAAGGGCTGAAAACCTCTCTACAGACAAGAAACCTGCAATAAACTCACGCAAAACCAGGGGTTTTTTCCCCACATGGAAATAGTAGATGGTATTAAGAATTGGTACCAACTGATATTTTGGTCAGATCCAAAACTAGGATCTGACTTCTAGGATTGTCTAGGAAAATCAGTGCAGTTGGAGGGTATGTATGTTTCATCCCCAACAAATATTTTCATGCTTTTCCAAGTGTCTGTCATGGCCTCATCACTCTTTCCCTGTAGCTTTTTGTTGTCTGAATGGGTATCTGGTTACATGTGTCTGTTCAAAATAAAGGGGATCACTTCTTACATGGTATAGTTCTATTTCTCATGTGCAGATTTTGAGTGCTTCAGTTTCCAAGGCTTCCTTCTTTCTGTATCCCAAAGACCAGTTGTTTGGCTTCTGGGATGAGAACAAGGGTGGGAGAGTCTTAAGAGAAACCTCTGCCCGGTCGAAGCTCTTGGTGATAGATCCCCTGAGTACCATTCTGCAGTCCAGCTGTATTTTTGCTGTACAGGGTAAATGTTCATGGTTACACCGTCGCTTTCTGATGCCTTTTGCTGAGCAGAAGTGCAGATATTTTTCTTTCAGACGTTTGTATTACAAAGCCTTATGAAATGTGACGTGAAGTTGGTTTTTATTTTTGAATACATGTGACGATATTAAGATTTTTTTTTTCCTTTTCTCCTTCCACTGGATGATTTAAACCCCACAAAAAAAGATAAAGCAGACCAATGAAAAGACTTGAATGCTAACTTCAATTGAAAAGAAACAGCAACACTACTCTTGTGAGACAGTTTTCAGCAGTGTTCAGCTTACTGGTCCTGCTCAGCCTTTCCTTTCCTGCCTGCTCCCTGACCCTCTGTGACACTGAAATATCCACTTCTAGGACAACCTTCTTCCTAACCTGAAGGCTTAAGTTCTTCCCTCTCTTCTTCTCCCATTTAAAATATCATCCTTGCATCAGCCAGATCTACTGTTTAGAGGGATCAAAAGCTCTTTTCCTCCTGCCTTATTCCCATCCATATCAATATCCAGGGCCCTGAGTGCGCTGCTCTCCAGCGAGAGGTAAAATTTAAATCCCTGAATACAATACTTGGGATAGTAACACCAGCTCTAGATCACCAAAAACCTGGGGGTTTTTTAAAGTCTGTAGTATCCTAATAAAGTAACTATCCTTGTTTGACAAATAATCAATTATTTGGGAGATGGATCCAATTGCTGAAAAGTAGCATTGCTCTGACTTGTGTTGCGGAAGCCTAGGAGCCAGGCTGAGGTGTTCCACTCACAGAAACACCACAGGCTATGCAAGTAATCCTAATTTTGGTGAAACTTCAAAGGAAAAGACACTAAATTAGCATGATACAGGCAAGCAAATGCAATGGAAGGCATAGTAAGGACAGCTGTTGGTGTGATTCCAGTTTGGATTCTAGTAGAGATTCCAAACTCAAAACTCTCCTGGTGGCTTGGGCGAGTGATTTAATTTCTCTATGCCTTGGTTTCGTAGCAGTAGAAGGGGCAAAAAAAGGAGCTGTCAGGCAATAATTAGTTGATTATACTGTACTTTGAGGTCTTCAGTGTGAGGGAGTAACATTTTGTATTAAATGCTGATGGACCTTGTTCGTGACCAAAGTTGGAGACGGGGCTAATACCAGCACTCAGCTTTGGAATATCCTGATTAAACTTTTCCCTGTATTTTACCATCACATCATGCAGTAGATCAGAGTCCCAAATCCAAATGTTGAAGTTCTCATTCAGATTTGGACTTTGCCTGTTTTTTGGCTTGCTTCTGACAACAACTAAATACATTCCCAAACTGTACAGTTACTAAAAGAAATTTAAAAAAAAACCAAACCAACACATACAAAAGTATCATTTAAACAAAGGATGCAGTTAGCAGTGCTAGCCTACAAGTCCAAGAGCGTGAACAAATCAGGATGTGATTACTTAAGGAGAATAGGCATAAAAGAGCACTTCTGGAGTACTTGTTAATGTCCAAAATATCACTGAAATTCTGATGACTAAGTACAGTCTGCTTATCTCTATTTGAAACAGTGCTGTACGGATTCACTATTTCTAAAGGTCTTCTTTCCATTTCTATATAGATATTCTCCCTTCACATTTTGAAGGTTTGAAGAAGAGGATTGTTTTTCGAGTCACACTAAGTAAACATTAAATGCATGCAGGCTTAAAACTAAAGCATGCATGTTATGTAGCAGCAATTAAAAGTGCTCGGCTTGCACGACTTATGATGCTCAAGCGTTGCCTTGTTAAAATGCCAAAAAAACTTTTTCTTTGCATTTTTTTGAAAAGTAAATCTCTTCCTTTGACCTTGCAATACTTAACTGTTCCATTTCTTTGGACAAGTGGTATTTATTTTACTGAATGCTTTTATATTACAGATAAGGTGGATGAAATAGTGCCAGTTTCCAAGCCATCAAGAATTGCAGACAATGCAACTGTGGACTCAAGAGTGGCAACTATAAAACAGCGGCCTTCTAGTAGATGTTTTCCCTCAGCTACAGATATGAATGTGAGTGGGAGCCATGAAGCACTGCTTTATTCCTACTAATGCATCTAATTCCGTGATTAAATAATGCACACTGCTTTGTTAAGGGAAGAATTGATGTTAATACTATAGCACCTATTAAAAATTAAACCCCAGAACTCTGAAATTGCATTATTCAAGTGCAGAATTTGATCTTACAAAACTTTGTGTTTAAAAAAAATTATTGGTTTTGTTGCATTTTGGACATCTTTTTCCATAACCCACCTTAACCTGTTGCCTTGTAAATAATATCAACAGTCTTCACTTACAGCTGCTGTCCTTTTATGACCATCTAAACAAAGCCCAGGCTTCCCTTCCTCTCCCCCTCCTCCCCAAAAACAACCCCAGATTTATTATTTCCCATAAGAATTCTCGGTGGAAGGGGTAATGGATGAGGCATTATTTCCACGTGGGGGAGACTTTCGTGCTTTAATGCTGTTGGGGTTTCTGTTTGCTCTCTTGTAGTCCATGTATGAGAGACAGGGTATTGCTGTGATGACGCCCACTGTCCCAGGGAGCCCTCAAGGTCCTTTTCTGGGTATACCTCGGGGTACAATGAGAAGACAAAAATCCATAGGTAAAATGCCTCTCTTGTATGGTTTTGTTCAGTAATCACATCCTTCTAGTAACTTTGCTTCTTTCCTAAAGTGTGTTTCTCCGACATCTTTAACCCCAGTGAGTGACTGTTTAATCTTTATACACAGCTCATAAGAAAAGAAGTTTGTGTGTAAGGTGATGTAATTTCCACATTCTGCTTGGCAAGTATGGAATTACAATTTGAATGTTTTCTTTAGAAAGTTCCCTCTAACAAGGAAAAAAAAAAAAGATCAGTTAAAGCTTTTGCAAAAGGGCAAAACGTTATCCTTTTTTTCCTTGTTATTGAAGTGAAAGCATCGTAATGCTGTGTAGTTTAGAAAGAAATCCTGTTGATCAAATGGACTAAAATTCACCTCTTCTTTTCACTTCAAATGATGGAACTAGGTGATTTTACAACAAAGAAACAAAGCACAGACCAAATTTGGGCTTTCTTCGTTATTGTTAGTAATCTTAGCAGTGACTTTTATCAATTTAGAAATGCATTATGCCGATGTAAAATTAGCATCCAAACTATCCCAGTATTACCCAGTTTATTTATGTTAAAAGCCATATTTGTAATGATATAATGTCATCTTTTGAAATGCAACATTATAGGGTTTTTTCCCCAATGGGATCTTCACAGTCCCCTCGCTAAATTTCAATTGCATCTTAAAAATCCATTCGATTTCCAAGTTGCATTTGTAGAGTGTTAGAGCAAGGCAGAAGTGACTTTTCTGCATAGAATCTCCTCCCTGTTCAATAGTTTTCAAAGAAAATGTGCTTTTCTACAGCCACCTTGATGACACATAAACCCCAAACATTTGCCTAGACATCAGTTTAATTAAAATTCCGTAGCATCCTTTCCAAACCTGGGATGTCCAACAGGAAAGAATGATTATGGTGGGAATCAACCTAAAGGCCTCTTTTGGAATTTTGCTTACTTCTCGTGCCACAGGAAATGCACCCTGGAATTTTTGGGGTGGATGGAGAAATAGTGCAGTGTGAGGGATCCTGGTGGATGTGGCAGGGTTTTAAATGCCCTCTCTGATTTTTCAGGAATAACGGAGGAAGAGCGGCAGTTTCTGGCCCCTCCTATGCTGAAGTTTACCAGGAGTCTTTCAATGCCTGACACCTCTGAAGATATCCCACCACCACCACAGTCCTTACCTCCCTCACCACCGCCACCTTCCCCTTCTCTGTACAACTCCCCCAAATCCCTGACGTCCCGGAGCTACGGAACGATCAAACCTCCATTTAACCAGAATTCAGGTGCAAAAATCTCTTTGGTTAGGCCCGAGAGCGTGGGGACGATGATCAGGGACAAAGGGATCTATTACAGGCGGGAGCTGGACCGATACTCCCTGGACTCGGAAGACCTGTACAACCGGAGTGCCGCAGCTCAGGCGAATTTCAGGAGCAAGAGGGGCCAGATGCCGGAAAACCCCTATTCCGAGGTCGGCAAGATCGCCAGCAAAGCAGTTTACGTGCCGGCCAAGCCAGCCAGGCGGAAGGGGATGCTGGTGAAACAATCCAACGTGGAGGACAGTCCAGAAAAGACCTGCTCTATTCCAATTCCAACCATCATCGTCAAAGAGCCATCCACCAGCAGCAGCGGGAAAAGCAGCCAAGGGAGCAGCATGGAGATCGATCCTCAGTCTTCGGAGCAGCCCGGCCAGCTCCGGCCCGACGACAGCTTGGGAGTCAGCAGTCCGTTCGCAGCAGCCATCGCAGGGGCCGTGAGGGACAGGGAAAAGAGGCTGGAAGCGAGGCGCAATTCCCCGGCCTTCCTCTCCACAGACCTGGGAGACGAGGACGTTGGATTAACGCCACCAACACCACGGATGAGGCAGTCCAAGTTCACCGAGGAGGCAATGTTTAGCAGTGAGGATGGTTTCAGACAGCTCATGTCGCCATCTCCGATCCCCGCCCCCAGAGAGCCCGAAAACCTTTTTAACAGCAACGAGCCCAGCAGCCAGAGCGACTCAAGGACATTGAATGCTCCGTCCAAAACGAAAGGTACTGACAACAGTACGGCGCCAGCCAAGCCCACGAGTGCTCCCAGCTCGGATAGCTACGTCCACCCGGTCACAGGGAAGCTGTTGGATCCAAACTCGCCACTTGCCCTCGCGCTCTCTGCCAGGGACAGAGCCATGAAAGAGCAGACACAGCAGATTCCAGGCAAAGGGGACGCTGTCAAAACCGACCTTAACAAACCGCTTTACATCGACACCAAGCTGAGACCCAACATGGAAACGACTTTTCCTGTTACTGCCACTGTCACCAGGCAAAATACCCGCGGCCTCTTGAGACGGCAGGAGACTGAGAACAAGTACGAGATGGATGCAGGGAAAGAAAAGAAAGCCGAGGAGAAGAAGAACATGTTGATAAACATCGTGGATACCTCGCAGCAAAAGTCGGCTGGCCTGTTGATGGTGCACACTGTGGACGCGGCAAAGTCGGACGATACGCCTGAGGATGAGGAGGAAAAGGGAACCGAGACGGAACCGAGCCCTGAAAACTCCCCACCGGAGAGGCCGGAGGGCAGCGAGGAAGCGGAGAGCGAGCTGAGTGTCCCTGCAGCACCCGAGCCCCCGGCTTCTCCCTGCAAAACCATCATGGCCGCCAGCTCCGTGGACGACCCCGTCATCCTGCCCTTCCGCATCCCCCCGCCGCCCCTGGCCTCGGTGGACATCGACGAGGAGTTCCTGTTCACCGAGCCACTGCCCCCTCCCTTGGAGTTCGCCAACAGCTTCGACATCCCCGACGACCGCGCGGCGCCCGGCTCGGCGCTGACGGACCTGATGGCGCAGAGGAAGAATGGCACCCCTTCGCCCAGCCAGCCAGCAAACTCCTTGGACGGCAAAAAGCAAGCGGGTCTCTCAAACTGTTTGCCTGCCTCCTTCCTGCCACCCCCCGACAGCTTCGACAACGTCACCGACTCCGGGATCGAGGAGGTCGACAGTCGGAGCAGCAGTGACCATCACCTAGAGACAACCAGCACTATCTCAACAGTGTCCAGCATCTCTACCTTATCCTCGGAAGGAGGGGAGAACGTGGATACTTGTACAGTCTATGCAGATGGGCAAACATTTCTGGTGGACAAACCCCCAGTACCTCCTAAGCCAAAAATGAAGCCCATAATCAACAAAAGCAATGCACTTTACAAGGACGCGCTGATCGAGGAAACTGTAGACAGCTTTGTGATCCCTCCTCCCGCTCCGCCCCCGCCTCCCATCAGTGCCCAGCCCAACCTGGCGAAAGTCGTCCCCCAAAGGACATCCAAGCTATGGGGGGACGTGCCAGAGGTGAAAAGCCCGATTCTCTCAGGCCCCAAGGCTAATGTCATTAGTGAATTGAACTCAATACTCCAGCAAATGAACAGAGAGAAATCCTCAAAGCCAGGGGAGGGATTGGAGTCGCCGACTGGAACGAAAACTGCGAGTCTCAGTACAAGGTAAAAGTAATTAACCAAATCATTTTCTAAAAAGGCTTGACCTCTTTTTTTTTTTTCTCTCCACCCCTTTGCTGACTTCTCCTGTAAATCACGTAGATTAAAGAAGGGTGTACTTTTTATTTGCTTAACGAATGGTCTGTGTCAAACAAGAATTTCTTACACTGCCAGCATTTGTGTTGCCTACATGATAGGACAGGAGCTTTCTCAGTCTTCAACTTCAAGGCAGTTTGCACAAACCTTTCAGTTGTTTTGATGTGAATTTCTTAGATTTCTCTTTTATTTTTTTCCTCTTTAGTTTGTTTTCCTTTTAAAATGTGGTGATAATTTAATTTTGCTTCAGTCCCATGAGGTATTTTGGCTTCAAACGGGTAAAAAGTGTTTTTGCCAAGGGTTGCTTCGCATTCGCTGTGTGGTGTCATTTGATTCATGCTGAGACCTCTCCTAACCTACTTCATCATGAAGTATTTCAGAGAATTGCTCGTTAAAATCACTTTGCACTGTCCATGTTATTACTAAATCACATCTGTATGGTATGTAGACATAATGTCATGAAATCCACAGTTACTCAAAAAAGAAAGGTAATTTTGTTAGTTTTATTAGGAGACTGAGGTATTTCTTTTTGCAAAAATGCTGTGCTGGCATTTTGTTTTTAAAAAAACCCGAAGTGGCACTTAAGTAAATTTTATTAGAATTATTCTGGTGGTTAATAAATATCTCAACCTTTGGAAAGCTGCTGCACTTTGCAAGCATAAAGATAATTTGTTTTTAAGGGAAGAGGGTCTCTGCTGATTGCAAAGATTGCTCATTCAGAAAACCGTGTGATCCACAGGCTCAGCATCACACAGTTAGATATTATTTCCTGCAAGATGGAAGCCATCAAACTGGTGACAGGGAGGGAATTCAATTTTTAGAACTGAGAAATGGGAATAAAACATGAAAATTCTGTAATTCCTCTCAGTGGCACTTGAGTAAACAGAGCAGAAGTTGAGTTGGCTCTACAGGAAAAGCTTTCATACATTAAAAAAAAACCAAAACAACATTATTTTTGCTAGATGTTGGTCGTGTTCCTTGTTAAGCCCCATGAACACGTTGTCTGTAGCTTCATGTGTATAATATTATTTATCAGCTTTTATTTTTAAACTGAAAGGTATTTCCAGGTTACAGTGGAGATCTTTAGCATCCCTATTTTATTAGAAAATAACCGAGGCCACCAACTACAATGTACTGTAAATATGTCGAGGTGCTCTCATTACTGAGAGGAAAATGAAAAGTAGAAGTGAATAGAAACACTTGTCAAAATACATTTTAAAAGGTATAAAGGGTGGGGAGAAATTGAAAAACTGTAGCACTTCACTAGAGAAAAGCAAACTATTATGTAAGCAAAAGTAGCCCCATATGTTGTTACCTTTCAGAGGAAGATCTGACTTAGTGTTACAAATTTATGCTGCTTTTCTATCCTTGAGGTCTTTTAATTTTTCTAACTCAGCTTTGGCAAATTACCAAGTCTTCATTATGGAATACAGAGGCTCAATTAGGGGGAAAAAAATCCCACCCAAAGCATTATTGCGGTGGGGCTGAAACCCTGCTTCTCCCCTGAAAAGTAAACCCAAACACTCATCTTTGCAAACTGGAGAGAGGATTCTGGGATGTACCAGGGCCAGAAGAGCCATGAGGGAATAAATGGGATAAGTTGGCAGTGGCAAAGAGCAGCAAAACTCTTGGCTGTCATTTGACTGTGGGAGAAAACGACACCCCCGCAGAATTCCCGGTGGGAACAGGAGGCAAGAGGGCTGGGTTTTGTTTCCTGCCGTTTTCCAAACTGATGTGATTACTTCTCAATTATGAGCTGAGTTGAAGCTGCTAAAACCACCAGGAAGGGTTGCTAAGGATTTCTTTTTTAAGCAAATAATAATCTGGAGATAGCAGAAGAGAGCCAGCAATCCACAGATGCTGGAAGTGTGTTTGAGAAGGTGCTGCAGGCAGTGTCTTTTCATCTCAACAAGGGTAGGGCAGAGAGATGGAAATGGAGACGTTCACTTGTGGATTCAGAAGCCCTGTGGTTTCTTTCACTGCTTTTACTCCTGCTTTATCTCTCTAAAAGTTAAATAAATTACAGCCTTTCTAACCCAACCGCACAACTGACACAATTTTTTACAAAGCTGTCAAATATTATGACCAAGGAATACCATCTTGTGAAAATTTCGAGTGTAAAAGCTAATGTTCAAATTTCAAAGGCAAAATTCCTGGAGTTTCTTGGTTTTTTTTTTGGTCCCCCTAATGCTCTAAAACCTGTGACAACCAATTGTAGAGCTTGCAGCCCTTCCCCCACGAGCTAGCATTAGAAAGGGACCAAGGAATTTTGGCTCACAAAAAGCAGGGATTCTGCTGAATTAAAGAACGACTTGTTAGCTCTGCCAGCAGAGCAGTGATGATAAATGAGCCTGTTCCTATCCTTCAGCCAAGGAGAGGGATTGGGAAGTGTTATAAATAGGAACAACGTTCGCAGGCTCTCTTGGGAGGTGTTCACAGCGCAGGCAGCCTGATGAAATTAAAAATACGTATCAGCTTATGGGGCCGTGCATAAAATTACAGACCAGATTGGAATCTGAAATCCCACTAGGAACTCTCTTTGCACAGCCAGTAGATGTAAAACTGGGGTTCATTCGAGGCAATTGCCCTGTTGGGGTGGCACAGGGGTGAATTAAACTACAGATAGCTGGGTAATGGCTGGCTGCAGAAACCCATAAAAGTACCTTCGATGTGTGTTTTTGATAAAAGAGGATTAGGAAGAGACCATTTCTCAATTATTCCACTAAAACCACCCTAAACTTGCTTTTATTCTCTGCACCTTGGTTTAGTGATCGTTTTCCATGGTGTATTTATAGTTTTCCTGTGGTTCTTATGGAGACACCAAGCTTCAAGATTTTTAAATACAGCTTGAAAACACTTGGCTGGAAACCATCTGCTCCTCAGTGGCAGTGACCAGCCCGTGGGATAGGGAAAAGGAGCCCACTAGGAGAAGGAAAAGGAGGAAGAAGGGAGAGGATGCGCTTGCTTACCTTGTACTAATTAAAGTGTAATTACGGGGTTTGATCAGAAGGTTCAGGAAGAGAGCTCCAGATCCCACTCCCAATTTTGGCCACCATTTACTTTGAGAAATTATGGCCATCAGTCAGGGTGACAGACGTTTCAATCTGGTTTATCCGTGTCCTCCTGTGGGCGAGGAGGACGGGACGTGTCCACCACAGTGCCATGAATACAGCAGGGCTATAAATCCACTTGAGAGGCCCCTGGCTTTTCTAGGGAGCTGATGAAAGAACTGGGAGAAGAGCAGAGCAGGGCTCTCACTGGGAGAGGGGAGGAGTGTTTGCTCTGCCTGTGACCCGGCAGTCGCGTAGCAACGTGACCATCAGGTGCCAGCCCCTGAGATCCAGGGGACAAAGTCAGCGTGGCTGAGGCAGGATAAACCCAGTGGCTGCCAGGGACACACAGCTCAGCCCCCAGGGAACACAGCATCTTCCCTCCCTCCCTCCGTGCCTCTGGAGCACTGAGAAGGGATGATGAACAGCAGCTGCTGCTGCCCTCCACCAGCACCGCACCAAAATGATCCATGGCTTTGCCGGAGGGAGAAACACTTTCTGTTTCTGTGTTTGTCCAGCTGTGTTTGCACAATCCCGTGGCTTCTGGGGCACATTGGCATCACTGCTGGTGGTGGGAAATGCTCATGATAAATGTGGGAGTTGTGGGGAGTGCATAAGCAGGTGGAGTCGAGTCCTCTAGGAAGAATAATCTGCACTGTGCTGGAATAACAAGTTTTAAAAGTGAAACCGGCCAGTGGTTTTGGCCACCTCTGAATCAGTTTTTTCACGCATATCTCGAAAAGTTCCTTTTATTTTCCCACCAACAGGTAAGGCAGAACTGAACTTAGTGGTGAGTCCTGTATAGGGACTGGTCCTGCATTTGGTTTATCGTGAAGGATGTCTGGGTTTGGCAGAGGATGAAATAAGTGCCTTGATTTTTCACTTGCTGCTCTCCCATTAGACTCATTTCACGTCGTTAACTGTTTGCCAGCCGATTTCACAGGATTGCTTGCTTCGTCAGTGATTTCTGCAGTGTTTCAGTCATTCCATTTTGTCATTTTTATTTGCTGTCATGACTGCTGTTGTCAGAGGAGGGTCATGCTGAAGTGCCATGAAGTAAGTGCCAGCCATAAAGCATGGATTATTCTATGTTGTACATTCTGCTGCTTTTTAATGCTCACTCGTTGTTATTGCATTTCAGTGACTTTGGTGGTGACTGTGTTTCTCACAGTGCAGTGTGGATTAGATCATCCTAATCCAGAAATGGTAGCCATCCTAAAATGGGACCTAGGATGTCATCTCAAGGTGAAATAAAAGCCACATTCATCAGAGGAGTACTCAGAAAATATGTTGGTAACATGAGCCCATAAGACCAGATTCCTGAATGTGTCTGAGCACCTAAACAAGGGGCAGGACTTTTCACATGTAGCCAGATTCTGCCAGATTTTGGGAGGTGAAGGAGTGGGGAGGGATGATTAATACAATTTTACACACCTGTGTGGGGCTAAAAGTAAAGACAAGCTAGCCCTTGTGGTCATCTTTTGTCCTTGATAGCTGTGGGATTCCCCCCGTTCTCCTTCCAGCTTCCCTTTTCCCTGCAGTTACCCAAGTACAGAGGGCTGAGGCTGCCTCCTGGCCCAGCACCATCCCCTTCCCTGCTGGTTTCCAGACATTTCACATGGAAACTCCTGCTCCTGAAGAGACAGACTCCCACAGACCTTCACGATTGTTCCTCACTGGCAGCAGACACAGAGCATGTCTCAATTCTTCTCCCAAAATAACACCGTTGTGAGGAGCTCGGGATGCTGCCAGCCACCGCGTCAGCCCGTTCTTCATCTGCCCCCAAAACAGACAATTCTTGTCTTACTTTCCTGCCGTGCAATTTTCCTCTGACAACAAGAAGAAAGTAAAAATATTAAGAGGGGAAGGCAAAATTTGGGCATTGTAAGGGTTTTGTTTCTTGCAGTACCCCCATACAGGGACTCCACTTGTTGCTCCTCCTGGTTTTTAAGATGTCTTCCTTTGGAAAAGCTGTGTCAGAACCAGCAAGTCTTCTGGAAAGTTCCGGAATAAACCAGCTCCCAGGAGCTGAGAATAATGTGGTTTTTTGATTTTTCCATGGGAGCTGCTGCACTGATTTTCTTCTGATATTAAGTTAACAGTAAATTTGAATCTTGCAAATATAATTTAAAATTTAAAAGAATTTCTTGCCTACAAGCTGTGCTGATGGCTTTTATACTTGGAGGCCACGTGGTTGTGACATATAGGTCATATATTTTGATTTTAATATGAGGCAACATAATGGGCATTGCAATCAGTGCAGGCTCACAGCAGCAAATGTTTATAAATTACCACCATATGCTGATTCTAATGGAGCAAATTTTATTTAAAATAATTATCGGACTTTTCACCTTTTTTAAAATGAAATTTGGGGTTTGGCAGGTTTAATATGGATTTAACATGTTTAGGATAACGAATGATCAAATAAGGCATAAGAAATTGCACTGATTAAAAATCTGGAAACCCCATAACACAACAAAGCGTGCCTGTTCTCCAGATGGAATGTGCTTGCTCCTTATTGACCAGGGTACCAATCAACCATAAAATGCACGACAGATGATGGTTTCAAGGCTGTGTCTGCACCCCAGATCTTATGGGAGATGTCATAAATTATAATTTAGGATGCATAGGAGTTACACAAATATCCTTGGATTTCTTCCCTTGGATCACAATTACAGTGCAGTGTGGAAGAATGGAGGTGATATGGCAGGTGGAAAAAGGGGAAAAGAACATGGGAAAATAATCTTGGAGTGAAAGGCTTGGAACTGAAAGCCTGGAAGTGCTTCAGCAGACTTCCCTGAGCTTCACCAGGGCTGTGCCCGTGCTGTGAGGCCTGAGCACTCACATGACTGAGAACTGAGCTGGTGTTGCAACCTCTGCAATCAGCCAAAGTTTAAAAAAAAAGAAAAAGTCTTATCACTGTCCCAAAGTTTTGGTTTTTGTCAGCAGTCCTGAACCTCTGGCTTGGAAAAAGCAAGATGCCCTCGGACGTCCTGCTGCTGCTTGCAGCCATGCGAAGCCAACACTTTGATCCAGGCTGGCAGGAAGCAGAGGACCGGGATGCCTAGGATGCTTTGCTCGCCCTGGGTATTCCTGCCTGTGGGGCTGGCAAGGTTAGGGAACACTAGCCAAGGAATACTTCAAATGAGAGCACAGAGTTTACTTTTGTTTCACTTGTTTAACATCTCTTATTTAAAGGAAGAGTGACAGTAGTTTCCTGAACAAGGCTGGGCTGGGAGTCTTCAAGAGGAGCAGTCTAGAGGAGAAACAGTAAAAGTGAGATGCAAAGCACTGAGCCTGGAGCTGTCAGTCAATCAGTAGAAATTATCTTTCATCGCCTGGAATAAAAGAAGGTGGATTTTCATCATCCATTTGATCTTGCCACAATGGGTGTGAATACAAAACCCTCATTTCTAGCATTTGCAAGACAGGAATGTTAAGTAGAAGGGTGATTGCAGGTAAAGATGGGGGATTCATTTCCCTATTTATACAAAGCTCATTCTTGTCATCACTAGGACAGCACTACCCCAACCTTTTTCAAAGCAGGCTTTTTGTTGGTTTTAAATTACAGCATGCCTTAGTAATGAGTGTGAGACTCCTAATGCTGAGGTAAAGGAGGTGGAAATAACTTGCTCCCCTTGGTTAGTAGAATTTAATAGTCTCTTGCCATAGACTTTTTTATTTTTAAGAATGCTTAGCTCCAGCCCCGGAAGACAATGAGAGCCATTAGACTCCAAAAACATCACAGGAAACACTCAGGACCTTGCCAAATGTTTCCTTTCTTTGTTAAATTACAAAGCCGTAAGTGCTGGAAGCATTGTTCCTACTGGGTTTTAAGTGAAGTACCAATCTTCCAAAGAGATCCCCCTGTTCCCATTGAAATACGTGGAGCAGCCTGTGGGAAATCGGTGGGAATGCTGGTGTGAATAAGAGGTGTGTTCTCCGAAAACTGCTTTTTTCGGTGCTCTTCTCGCGACAGGGAGCTTTATTTGAGCGGGACCTGCCGAGAGACGGGAGCAGGAACTCGGTGTGGCAGAGCTGCACTTCCCTGAGCTCTGGGCTGGTGGTGAAGTGCCAAAGCCCCAGGGCTGGTGCAGGGAGCATTCGCAGGGCTCTCCACAGCCGGCAGCCAGGCAGGGAATCACTGTCTCCAGCTCGGGGCTGCAGTGGGGGAGAAAGGCACGACTAACCTGCTTGTTAGCACTGCCCCACGGTACCATTACCCTGCTTCTCCTTCAGCTCCTTCAGCGCACAGCACTGAACCTGCTGGATTAATGGCAGCATTTCCATCTGACATCGTGCACCCAAGCCATCCTCAGTTCTGCCCAGGCAGGACAGGCCAGGCCTGGGGACAGTGTGGCACTCAGAAGCAGAGGGCTTCTGCCAGGCTCTGCGCTGGAAATATCAGTACAGCATCAGCCACATCATCCTCTGGAGTCCATGGCATTGCTTCCAGGATAAATAAACCCTTCCTTTCCTCTGGAAGTGCTTTAAATTAGTGTCTGAAGGTTTTCCCAGTTGGCAGGATATTTCTGAAGTGAAGAACGCTGGAGCTCCAGGCACCCGAGGGCTCTGTGGAGCGTCCTGAAGTGCATGCGCTGACCAGCAGGCTCTTCCCATGGGAATAAGGGCTGTGGGCTCAAGCCTTTGATGACATGAACAGACCCAAACCTTCTAAATTTGCTTCTGTAGCCAGTAGGCAGAAGCAGAGGGTCGTGCTCCTTCACCTGCCCTGTCAGGCTGGGCATCAGAGCGAGCCTCTCAGCGAGGTTCGTGCCTGCTTCGTTCGTAATCTGAAACTCATTTGCTTTAGGCAAAACTTGATCCCAGCTACATCACTTCCAGTCATGCCCAGGAAAAAGGATTTTGTCTCCTTAACTTTGTAGTGAAACTGCCAGAGTATAATTTCTCTGTGGAAGGAAATGGACACTAAGATGTTTTAGGCACCTTAGAACTGATTTATGTTTAAAGCGTGGATAGAAAGAGAAATAAGGGCAGCTTGTTCTATAAACAAACAGAACTACAAAAGCTCTGCAAAATTCACAGAGTGAAGCCCAAAGATCCAAAATCCACTGCTCCTGAAACTTTCCACAAATACTGTTACTAACCATGCTTTGTGTAAAGCCAGAACTGAAGGACTCCAACCCTCCATGCGGCAAAGGGAAGATAACTCCCGGTCGTGCTCCACACACTCAGTGTTTCTCATTCAGCCAGGAGTTAATTTGGGAACAGGAGTTAAAAAGGGAAAGAGTGTGCTCTGGAAGGTGTTTTTTTCCTGGACTGCTCATAAACAAAGGTTTTGTCTCTAACTATGGCTTACCATTGGTGGTGGTTTTCTGGGAAAGAGTTAACGATACCATTTTTGTACTTGGAGTTAAAATGTGAACTACCCAAGCATTCCCATGCCGTACTTGCCACGTGCTGCTGGGGTCATGCTGGTGGCCAGCAGCTCTAACTGTGCCTGTCTGTTTGCAATTGCAGGAGCACGGAAGTCATGAGTACTGTCTCAGGTACACGAAGTACAACAATCACTTTCACTGTCCGACCCGGAGCCAGCCAGCCGATCACACTGCAGAGCAGGTCCCCAGACTATGACAGCAGGACCTCAGGAGCAAGGCACGCTCCCAGCCCTGTGGTTTCACCAACAGAGATCAATAAAGACATCATGCCTGCTCCTCTGACTGCTTCTGCTTCAGCCTCATCTCCTTCTCCAACTCTGTCCGATGTATTTAGCCTACCCAGCCAGCCCCCTTCTGGGGACTTATTTGGCTTGACCACAGGGCGCAGCAGGTCTCCTTCTCCCTCAATACTACAACAGCCAATCTCAAATAAGCCTTTTACAACTAAGCCTGTCCACCTGTGGACTAAACCAGATGTGGCAGATTGGTTGGAAAGTCTAAACTTAGGTGAACATAAAGAAACATTTATGGACAATGAAATAGATGGCACACATTTACCAAATCTACAGAAGGAAGATCTGATAGACCTTGGAGTGACTAGAGTTGGGCACAGAATGAACATAGAAAGAGCTTTGAAGCAGCTGCTGGACAGATAAGAATAGCTATTTTGCCTCACAAACTTCTGTTGATAACTAGAGATGGGCTGGTACTGACATACCCCAAATGCCTTGTCTGTCTGCGAGTGCCAGCAAAATTTGGGGGGTGGGAGGGGGAAAACAGATGAATTCCTGGTACTCAGGTGATGCAGACTGTCTGCTACATGCCCAAACACAAACCTAAAGATGCTAAAGAAGTGGGGCCACTTTATTTCAAAGCTGTGGGGAGGTGTGAGAGAGAGACAGTTGTTAACTTCAAAAATGGTATCTCGTGATACTGCCCTTGGCCGGGACCATCGCGTGACGATTTTCTTTTAAAATTGCAAACATTTCAGGGCTTCTTTTATTGAAAGAAAAAAAAAATTGCATTTTATTTTATTCTCTTCTTGACATTCAGTCTCCAAGTGGGCTACCTTCCCCAGCTCTTGGTTCATTTTAAGAGGACAGGTTGCTCTGTTACCACTCAAAGCCAGTTTTATCAGTAGCAGAGATACTGAGGTGGGCACAGGAGTTCATATTCCTCTCTTTTTACTGGCATAGCTCCCTGATCTGTTGGCAGTGAAGCTGGCTGTCCTGCTGGAGTCAGTCCAAAGGTAACCTTGCTCTGTTTTACCTGGTATTTCTTTCTTTCTGCAGTTGTATTTAGCACTCTTCCAAGGTGGCAGAACAAGTTCAGTGCACACTCCCTTGACGTGGCCTGAAGGACGGTGCAGACGTTGAGCAAAGGCCGAGGAGGGACGCACACTTAGCAGCAAACTGAAGCTGGTTTGAGCCTGAGAGCCCCCAGTTCTCAACCAGCTCAGCTGCTGCTGAGTCAGAATAGGAGCTCCACAAGGCAGGACAAGCTTTGGGACTTGACAGTCAGACTCTGAGGGAGGCTGATCCCTGAGAGGTGCTGTTTAATTCAGTGAGTGCTTGGGTGTTTTGAACAGCAGGCCAAGGAGGAAGGAGAGGAGAGGAGAGATGAATGTTCCCATTGAAGTCAGTGGGAAGGGTGCCAGGATTTGAAGTGAGAGAGGGATTTCAGCCTGTTAGCAATGGAAATGCCTCGGCTCATTAAGAGGAGGCAGAGAGGTGATGCCAAGATGGAAAGAGCTGTCGAGTGTCTCAGGGTGCGCGCGTTCCGAGAGCCAGGAGGGCTGGGGAGGGATCCAGGCTCTCATTTTATCACTACTAGCAGGAACTGGCTCTGGACAAGGACAGAGGGCTGGGCACTGGCCCCCAGCCCATTCCTTGGCACAAGAGGTGGGAGCACCCTGCCAGAATCCAGGGCTGGGAGCGGGGGCAGAGAGAGCTTTCCAGGAGACTTCCGTCAGCAGGGGAGAAACACCCATGGCTGGTTCACACGGCTCCTTTTAAAAAGAAAGAAAAAATTATTATTATTATTATTATTATTATTATTATTTCAACTTTCAAGTTAACGAGTCTCTCTCTGCATGTTTGAACTCCCCCTTGTAATTAACACCTCTGAATATCTGTGAGTTTTGTAGGACTTTTTGGACAGAATATTCAAGATGTTCAAGGTGGGTAAATTGGGTGTGGATGGCTAAACTGCCTCCCTACCAAACTTTCAGGTTCTCTTACACTTTGCAAGGTACCTGAACTTTCTTTCCTTGATATGGTCCTTGATATGGTCCAGCCTATCTCTAATTTTTTTATTATTGTGATTATTTTTTGCTCACAAACAAGTGTCTAATTAGGTCTGCAACAGCCCTAGTATGAGTACATAAAGTTTAGCATTTTAAATATCTTTCTTTACTGCAAGTTTAAATAGTTGTACAGATAGTTTATAAGCACAATATTTTAAGAAAATAAGTGGCTGGTCTACTGGGCAGCCTTTGTGCCACTTCAGTGCTAGGAAGTTAAAAACAAACACAAAAAAAACAAACAAAAAAAAAAAAGAAAAAAAAAGAAAAAAACTTTTTGTGGTTTACTACTATTTCTGTGGAATAATTATAAAGTCTTGACCTTTTTAAAATCAACCTCATTTGGATGCATCTGAACCAGCAGAGCTGTGTTATATTTTCTATCTTTGCTAGAACTTCTACAGACGAGGATGAATATTTCTTCAAAAGTAGTTACAGTTACCAACACATTGGAAACTCATAAAAAGCAACTTATTTAAGCCTCCTGCCCCCTTTATGGAACAGCAAATCTTTTGACTTAACATCTGTTACTGCGCTCTGTTTGTATTTGGGGAGTTCCAAGGAACCTGGTAATAAAAACGAAGCACCGAGAGGCGTTTTGCTGTCGAGGAGTGCTGAGTTTTTTTCCACGGGAGGTGTAGAACATGGCAGTTCCACTCAGATAGGTCAATGCAGGCAACTTGAGGCCATCACACACTTTAAGAAGTGGAAAAAAAAGAAAAAAAAAAAAAAAAAAAAAAGGTAATTTAGCCATCGTTTGTCTTCCATTTGGTGATAGGACAGAATTCAGTAAATAAACCACTGATGCCATGCTCTCTCTCTCTTTTATTTTTTTCATTTTTCCTTTGTTTCTTTGGGTACAGTTGCTATTACCTCTATAACACGTGCCAGAAATGCGTTAGGAAACACATGCAGTAGTAAAAGAAACACGTAGAAGTTGACTTTTAAAGCTGCTTTTTTGGATCACAACCTCCCTGCGGGTTGAACTCGCGCTGAGCGAGCCCCGGTAAGCCCCAGGTGAGAGCCGTCCCTTCCTCACACCGGCGTGGCTCCTGCTCCTGCCTCTCTGCAGGTGCTCCAAGAGCAGGTACCAAACGAGTGGGAGAGAGCAGATTAAGGAGCTGTAAGGGAACAGTTTCGTTTTTCACGTTGTGTCCTGCGAAGCAAAAAGGTAAGGAGGCCTGAGGGGACCTACTTTGACCACCAGAATGCACCTCTGCCAAGCCGAGTTCGGTCTCCAGCTCTGAGGGGTGGTTGGAAACAAAAAAAGAAAGCAATAGTAACAGATAACGCCGTGGCCTCTGAGTATTTTCACCAGGGGGGAGGAGAGAAGACCCATTTCTTTCATGCTACTCTGATAGTGAAAAACAAAGTCGTTAGAGATCTATGATATTCTGGGTTTTAGGATCAACTTTTGTTTATATACTGTAATTTAAATAAATTGCATTTACATGCCTAGTTTCTGTAATATTTGTGTATACAATACCAAAATCTTACAAGATGTAAATTGTGTATAACTGCACAGACTCCTTGCCCTAGGTGTCTGAGAACATTTTAAGTTTAATTCATATATTATAAAATGACTAGATGTGACTGTTGATTTACAGAATTTACATATCACAAAGAAGTTAATTATTTGTGGTACTTAAGTTAATAAAAAAGTAGTGATTTTTTTTTTCTTTTCTTTTCTTTTCCTCTCAGTTCTTAAAAGGCATTACCCAGTTGATCTGGCGATGATTATGTGTATGAGCCACAAATATTGATAATTTTTCCATTACATTTTTTCTTTTCTTTTCTAGATATTACTATGTTTCTCGCTATAGTTTGTGTAACAACTTGTGTTCACGTTATCTATGTTGCTGTAATTTTTGTGCTTTAATTCCTCTTATTTCAACTGGTTAAAAAAAAAAAAAAAAATCAAGCTCCTGTAACTTGCACTTTTCCCCGATCCTTAATACTCTTGTATGGCAACCAAAATTACTGTAAGAAATAAATATAATATTGCACTAAGGGTGTGGTTCTGATTGCAAACAGAGAACACTGTCTGGATTTTTATTAAAAAGGAAAAAAAAAGTTGCCAAAAAAAGTTGCAATTTGTTATTGAAAACGCATAAAATGCTTTAACAAAATGTAGATAGAACTAAGGGAAAATTACTGATTTATTGTTGGGAAAAGCATTTCCTGTTCATTCCTTCTTTTTTTTTTTTTTTTTTTTTTTTTTTTTGGTTAAAGCATTCCTTATGCCGAATGTTCCGTTCATTCACTGAATTTCAGGGGTCACGCTTGAAATCTGGAAAAGCAGGAAACTTCGAAGGGGAGAGGTAGAAAACTGCGTTACCTGATTTTTTTGCCTTAAGGTGGAATTCCAAAATCCGTGGAATGTTCTTTGTGCTGGCTGAGCGTGTGCTGGGAATGCCCCCCCGAGCTTTAGTGCTGCTGCTGCTGCTGCTGCTCACACCACTCCGGGGCTGCTCTGCCGCTTCACAGGGCACTCAAAAGTGGGGCCTTGGGGTTTTTATTTCGCTGGGGGGCTGGAGTTTCTCTAGGGCAGAGCAGCTTTGCAGGGGGGAGAAGGGAACAGTGCTCCTTGTCCGACTTTGTGCATCTTGTGACTTTAAAATCTGTACCAGCTCTGTTTGTACTGTGAATAAACAAGGCTGCGAATGGAAAAACAAAACAAAACGAAACGAAACAAAACAAAAAACAAGGAAACAATTCGCATCTTCTTGTGGCTTAAGTTAAAGATTTGTTTTTCTATCTTTAAATGGTGATGCAATGAAGAGTATTTTTTATTTTTATTTTCTAAGATACTGGAATAAATGCCTAGAACTGTTGCCATTTGGTTTCATATGTTCCTTAACCACGATTCTCTTCTCAGCTGTCGTTCTAGCTCATCATTTTTGTAGCCCCCTGTTGTTATTTCTCTCATGATTTCCCAACAACAATTACGTGGCAGCTTTGTTTTGTTAAAAAACACAGACGAGAACCGGCCTGTTTGGGGGTTTTTTATTTACTTATTTCAGGTATTGTGGCAATCCAGTGCTAAACATCTGTGTATCCAAATAAAGTCAGGTATTTCCAGTGCAAAACAAAGGATGCTTTGCAATTGTCACTGCTTGTTGGCCAAAGAAATGAGAAGAGTTGATCATTGCTGTCGCTGTGTACATTGTATCAATGTGTTCTGCTTTATTCTTTGGTTTCTGTATTTTTTTCCTGTATTTTTGTTTTCCTGTATTTTCCTGCATTTCGTGGACTTTCATCCCCTCTGTCCTTGGCTGGGCCACCCAGAGTAGCACGACTGCAACAGCGCTTCAGAATGTGTGTTTTTAAAAAAAAAAAAAGAAAAAGAAAAAGAAAAAACCAACAAAAAAAATTGTACGTGCCTTATAATTTTCCACCTGGATCAGCTACACTGTATTTCACATAAAAAGCTTTATCTTCAAGGTGTTCAGTACCTGACAAACAGAGAGTGCTGGGGGTTGGAGTGAGCTCCATGTCACTGCTTTAGGAAAAACTGAGGAACCGCAGTGATTCAGACCTTATCTCGCCACATTTTTGGCATTGTGAGCCTGATTTCAAGTCTTCTATTCAAACCTAGCAAGCAAGAGGGGGAAAAGAAATGAGATGAGACTGTTATTTTGGGTTCAGTTCACTGCCATAAATCCTGGGTGGTTGGTACAGCTGACGTGGGCTGTGTTTCACAGACGAGGTGACGAGGATAAATCGATAAACCGAGTGGACTTAATGCCATTAAGTCTGCCACAGACTGGTTCTGTGCCACTGACATCTAGTGGAACC
Source organism: Corvus hawaiiensis (assembly GCF_020740725.1). NCBI lineage: Eukaryota > Metazoa > Chordata > Aves > Passeriformes > Corvidae > Corvus > Corvus hawaiiensis. Next base: position 63,670,386 of record NC_063218.1, on the reverse strand, counting down.
TGATGGACACTGTCTCTGAGCAATATCAGACCTTTAAAAAGATTGATTTATTTATTTACTTTCAACAACTGTCATTCTTTCTACAAAGAAGCCGTTTTAGACAATTTTGTATTGTTATTATTTAGGTTGGCCTGAGCATTCGAGTCACAGAAAGGCTGACTGTATAATTACACAAATCATACACAAATGAGAAGTCTTTAATGTGGTTTCTGGTCTCTCTGTGCTTGCGTTTTCTCAGTTTTCTGTTTTGAACGTCAGCATCTCCATGTGATACTTCATCTGCATCCGGCATGGTTTGTAATGGGAATATAGGTTTTGTCTCCAGTACTGTAAACCTTGGACTGTTTTGAACCATTTTGGACACTACAACCTGATGAACAACAGCCTGTTCAGCTCCAAATTGTGAAAAAAAAGTGAGTTTTGAGATTAGGAAGCAGTTCAGAACAGCCGGGGGGGATTTCCCAGATGCGCTTGCAGTGCTGAAGTTTGGTTTCTCCAGTAAAATTCCAGTTCTTTTTTTTCCTCGGGACTGATGCCAGGAGGAATCCGTGCACGTGTGTGTGAGTTCTTGTATGCTTTCAATGTAAAGGTCCTTGGGCAGCCTTAGAAATCAATGTACAGATAGGACACCAGTGTTGCATGTGCTTAAACCTGTACTGGAATCAATGTCGCCGTGTACCTGTTTGCTTTGGAAATCTGAAGAGAATACAATATACAGAAACCTCAAAATCTACCTCATGTTTTAATGGGTTCTTTTCCACTGGGGTTCTCCCATTACCTGATGGTCTCTGAGCGTTCCCTGCTGGGTTCTGGGAATGGCCAGGCCTGGCTCTCCCCACCCAACCTGCCCCTAGAAAATCCCGAGTGAGGAACTGCTGGGGCTCTCTCATTCTTTTGTCCTTTTGTTGTGACCCCGTGGTGCAGCTTGGGGTCTCCTTTGGGGTCAGACCTGCAGTGGCAAGGATGAGGTGAGAGCTCCAAGGGACCAGACAGAAAGGAGGCTGAGACACAACTCACTTGCCTTTTTTTTAATTTTTTTTTTAATTGATGCATTTATCACTTACCATTTACTTGTCACAGTGCTGACAAGTGAACGACAATCGATTCATTTTTATCTGGGCATAGTCAAATTGTGCAAAACTGTGCAAAGTAGTGTTGTGTTCAGAATTTTGTTTCCACTCAAGCTGTGCTGCATCCCCTGCTCTCCATTTGCTCTGTCTCAGCAATTTTCTTTCTCTCCAAAGCAGTGGGTGTCAGCTTTAGTGTGTGCAACGTTCCACAGGTTCAGCTGGCTCGCCTGTAGGACTTTTAGTGCCCCAGTAAGAGACATTTACAGGTGCACACCTCACCTGAGGCCATTTGAGATCTCCACAAACGCTCATTTTCTGCGTCACAGAGAAGGCACAGAGCAAGGGCAGGTGACTTCCTGGAGCTACTTTGCAATTTTTAGGACAGGAGTTTTGTTCCAGGGGCCAATCCCTCCCCTCTCTGTGCATTCCCAGCAGCCCACGGACACACTTGGCTCTGCCCCGTGGGCACATCCCGGCTCCAGCAGCTGCCCTTGGGCTGTTCTGGGACCCTTTGGGGCTGAGCCATCCTGTGTGTGCTGCCTGCTGCTGCTGGGGACCGGGCTGGTTCGTCCCAGGGAAGATCAGCTGGAAAGCCCAGAGCCACGGGGACAGGGGAAAGGTGCTCGTTCCGCACGCACGGAGCGGAGAATCCCGGCAGGAATTCCACGGGACCGCTCAGTCGGAGGGGACAGGGAAGAAGAGAAATTTGGCTTGGTAAAGACGTGCACAAAACCCAGCCACGAAAAAAAGGCAAGGAAGTTTGAACAAGGAATAAATCCCTCTCGATGTGAGTGGCTGGAGGGCGTTCCCAGGAGCAGCGGGAGCAGCGGGATGAGGGTGGGAATCAGCTGCTGTGCTGGGAATGGGGCCTTGGAGCTGGGCTGGGAAGGACTCGCTCGGTTGAGCCGGGAAATGGGAGGCTGGAAGGAGGTGTCTGATTTTCCCCCTGACGTGAGGGCTGAGCTGCCAGAGGAGGGGGTGACTGAAGGGGGAATGTTGGCGCTGGAAGGACCCGTCACCAGCTGGGCGTGGATCCAGGCTGGAAGCCGGGAGGGAGCCCAAACGAGGAGGAGAATGGGGCTGTGCTGGGGTGTCCTGCAAGGAACAGCCTGGGATTTATTTCTCACGGCACACAGTTCGTCCTGGGGCACCTTCTCGTGAACTCTGCTGCCAAAGCTGTGGGCTGGGAACAATGGGATGGAGGGATCCCAGCCCCTTTCCTGGAGCAACCTGGGCTGGTGGAAGGTGTTCCTGCCCGCGGCGGGAGAGGGGAATGAGAGGAGTTTTAAAGTCCCTCCCAACCCAAACCATTCCAGGGTTCTATGATTCTCTTGAAAACTATTAATTGGATTAACACTGAAGCACCAGATGAAGCTCTGGAGCGGAGAAAGAAAACCTGGGATATTGCAGCTAAAAGATGCCAAACCTAAAGCCTGGCTGCAGCATTAATGAACTGCTGGGGAAAAGGGCAACGCTTTGTTCAGGAAAGACAAAATTTCCACCTCTGCACAGCTCTGCATCCTCTTGTCAGCCCAAAATAGGTGCAATAAAGCAAACAAAGTACAACAGTGATCTGCAACCCCTTAGGGATTAAATTCAAGATTACACAAGGCCCAGTGTTCCTGCTAACAAGTGCCATTTAGTCCTTGCCTTCAGGTTCTGTTTGTTTTCATGGCTTGTTTTGTTCCTTTTTTTTTTTTTAAAGAAAGAAAGAAAGAAAACAGCTGAAGATCATTGGGGGTTTTATTCAGCTTGTCTCCAAGGACAACAGAAAATTTATGGCAGTTTCTATAAAGCCTAAAATCTTTAGCAAAACATATTAATTCCCCCCCCTCCCCCCCAATCGTTATTAGACAACAGATAAAGGAAATGTTCTAATGTAAGGATGCTCCACCAGATTGGGAAAAACCTGTCTAATTAACCATGGTAAGAAACCCTGTGAGGAATTTTAGAGATTCGAAAAGCAAAACCAATATTCACAAAAAAAACCCAGAAATAAATGTGTGGTTATGGATGATTCGCTGTCCCCTAAAGGGCAACAGGGGCACCTTTGAGGACACCAGTGGACTGTGCCATTATTTCATTATATGGCTCGCTCGCAGTACTGAAAACACAAGTGTTATCTCATCATTTGAGGTTCTTGGGTTTATTACAAGACTCAGTTTTATCCCTGCAGTGTAAATGGAGGCTCAAATAAAACTTCCCACAGAAGTTAAGTCCAGTTCGTCCTGGCTTGTCTGGGGTTTAAGTCTAAGAACTGTTGAATATTTTTTGCTGTATCACTGCCTTATTTTTCTTTATACGCAGAACACCTTCTTTTTCCTGACTGTCTCCTTCCTGGATAGATGAAATTCCATATTTTCCCTTGTGTTAAGCAATCTAAACCCAAGAACATTTGGATTTGTTTGCAGTTATCAGCTACAAAAGCCAAAGTCCAAGACTGGTATCTGGGCTTTGCAGAAGGAAAAGGTGGTTCCAGTGCGAATCAGCAGCAATGCAATTTTAAAAGCAGGAGACTCATGGAGAATGAACTGACTGGAGGATCTGTTTCCAGATTCCACTGGAAATAACACCCAATATTTAGTAGAGAAATCTTGTTATCAACTTGCAATACTCCCAGGCTGTGTTTGAGTCTGAGATTTTGATGGCCTTTATTTTTATCAGTACTTTGTTGACCACGTGAAAGTTTTCTGCACTGTTGTGCAAACACAAGGGAGGCAGAGCTGTAAGAGGCTTGGTTAATTAGGAATTTTAATTTATTTTGTAGCTGCCATGCAGATGAACTCAGGGTAAGATGGTAGCTTATATTTTTCCAGGAATTGTAGTAGCACTCTGTGTGCCTGGGAATAAGCAGAAAATTGTTTAGGTTGGAGAAGTCCTCTAAGATCATCCGTTCCCCCAAGCACTGCCAAGCCCTCCACCAAACCACGTCCCCAAGTGCCACATCTCTGTGGCTTTTAAATAATTCAATAATTCTAAAGAACATCAATAATAATTGATCTTCAACTTGAGCAACTTCCCAGGCTGGGATGTGCCAGTGTCCAGGGCTGCCTGGCACAGACAGCAGGGATGCTGGAGCAGTACAACATGGCAGGAGCAGGACAAGAGTAAATGAGCACCTGGTTAAATGATCACACATTGCTGAGGGGAGTGAGCGAGGAAAGGACGGCCAGCACCTGGGAAAGGACACCTGGCCGCAGAACTGACCTCTCCTGCATCTCTCACTTGGCTGACCCTGCCCACAGCGAGAGGCACCTGCCCCTGTTTGATTTGGGGTGACTTGGCCGCCCCGGCTGTGGTGTGAAACACGAGAGCTCTGTGAGCGGTGCTCGGGAGGATGGACCCAGCCATGAACAAAGAGCTGCTCCCGGCGCTGGATCTGGCAGGGAACAGCTCCCTCCCTTCCAAAGTTCCAGCAAATGCTGATCCCCGTCCAAGATCCAACAAAAGGCTGTTTTGGGAATGCCTTTGTACTCCTGCTGACCTACCCGTGGCCAGCCCGCCTGTGCTTTGCTTTCAAAGAAAGGCCGCTAATTACTGGTGCCAACAATGACCGCGCTGGGGAGGCGGGAAGGCAAAGTGCAGAGTTCCTGCAGAGCTTCTCTGGGCCTTGCAGAACTCCTGACAGAAAATGGAATTAACTGAGATTCCCAGCGATGCCCCAGCTCCCGACCCGCGTTAGCCTGGTGTTTATTCCTCACTTAGGACTCCTCCTCGTGCAGTGGAGTTTGCAGAGAATTAACAAAGCTTGTTTAGCTCTGGATTTCAGTGTCTCTGACTCGGGGCATTTTTGCTGCACTGCCTGAAGCTTCTGGAAGCCAAAACCTGGCACTGGGAATTGCAAACACTGGCCTGGGAAGTCACGGGAGCCCAGCTCTCTGAGGACCACCATCTTTTCTCATAGTGGGAATTTTGCTAGAAATAGCTGCAGCAGATCATTTAAATTTGTGGCTACTTAAAAGTAATTGTTTAATCCATTTTGCCTGACTCCACCCGGCCATTAGACCTGTTGTGGGGGAAGCTGTACCAGAGCACCACACTCCTCCTTTTAGGGTTGCCTTGCTGCATGGGAGGAACTTCCCAGGCAGTGGAAGATGTAGTGCCTCTTTTTGTGTCCCAGCTTCCCAGATCCTGGGACAAATCTATCAAGTGAAGCTGCTTTGATCAATCCAAGTTCCCTTTCTGGAAGCCATCCGGGCAGTACTCTACACTCAGCCTCGAGATCGATCGATCCCTGCTCTCTTCCTCGTCCCATGGATTAATGTATCCATTTCTCTTTCACCAAGGAACTTTGCAGCAGCTCCTGTACAAATGTGCTCAACGTGAGAGGAATTTGAAGAAGCTTCTTCAAATTTAGCACAAATGCAGCACCACGCCACGAGCATCCTGTGGACAGAAATGGACATTACTGCAGCCGGAGTTTTGGAGGCTCCACACCCCTTTCTAACAAGGAAAAGCCTGCAGTAAGAGGAAGAGTTGGAGTATTCAACATCCACAGGATGCACTGGGAAAGCTCCTGGTGCAGACTGGAGTGTCTCAGAAAACCACAGGTGGCTTCAAGCCTGCATTTGCAAAGCCAAACCACCACTTGGGGATGCTCCCTGTGCTTCATTTGGTGACTTCCCCAGACTCCTGCTCCTCTTTGTTGGTTAAAGTTAAAAAAAAAACCAAACACAGTTTGGTTGATTCTTGCTATTGAAAATCTCCTTAAATTAAAAATCAACAGCAGCCTGAGACAGCCAAGGGTATCTCATGACTGAGAATTTCTCCACTCCATGAAGCCCTCTCCATAAGGTGAGGCAAACCATGAGTAAAAAGCAGCATTAATAATCAGCAGCATTAAAGAATTATAAAAAGGCTGTTGGGATTTTCTTCCTCGGTGTTTCCGGCGGCGCATCAAGCACCAGATTCCCAGAAAAGTTCAGGGTTGGAACTGTAAAACCTGGGCAGCAAGGCAGAACCTTCCTGCAGGCAGGAGTGAGAGAAGCAAGGCCTTGGGAAGGACCCACTCTGCCATGAACAAGAGCAGAACAGCTTCAGAGGGAGAGAAACGTTTATTTGATGTAATCCACATATGTGTTTGGGAGAGCACTCAGTGCCCTGCTGCTGCCCCCAGCATTCCCAAAATCCAGCAGCAGCCACAAACCCCGCAGCTCACTGGTGGTTGTAGCAGAAGTAACAGGCACATAAAACAAAAGCCAAAGCTGAGCCTGGTGCTGAGATTTTTCAAAAGAAAATTATTGAAAAAAAAAATATTCCATGCAAATGGTTCAAAAAATTTATTGAATATTTAATTTACAAAAAACATATCCCTATGAGGTGTTCTATGCAAAATTGGATGAAATAAACTGCATATAAAACCCAACCCTAGTAATGCAAGTACAACATAGATATGAGACCACAGAAAGGAGAAAAATATAGTAATAATAATTATGAAACACACGTGACATTCATGAAGGATTGTCCCAACCATCCAAGAACTGGTTCAACATGATGCCTTCCTTCTTGATACACCGTACATTTCACCATTTTGTACAGGCCCTCATATTCCATTGGTCCAAATTTAGAGTTGAAGGAATTCTTTGCCTTCTTTCTTGGCTGCTACACCAGATTTGCCATTTTTCTTTAGACCAGAAGGTGGAAACAGACAGTACAGACATTGAACACGTGCACTACTGGATACAACTTGCTATCTTTGGTAGGGACCCTAAATCTGCAGTGCTCAGCTTTCTAGAGCGACAGGAATTTCAGTTTTGGCAAAAAAAAACAAAACAAAACCAAACCCAAACAGGTTTAATTGTGTTGTTTAGTAGAACAGTACTGGCAGTTTCTGCTGAACATACAAAAAAAAAAGACTCTTGTCTGGTTTAAAAATGGAGATCATTCACGTGGGCTTCAAATCCAATGATTAACATTCCTTGACTCGAGAATGGTTCCATAAAATGTCACCACTGCACAGCAGGCCCTTCCCTGTGTGGCAATGGATGTGCTGCCCGCAGGACACAACTGCAACCCTGCCCCTCCCACCTTTTCCTGCCATTTAAAGCAATGGGAATATTCCTGCAGGTCTGGATGCCAGTTTCCTTCTGAACAAGCAGGAATCTCCTTGGGTGACTTAACATTTGCACAGTAACTTTTCCAAGTTTTCCTGGGAAAAGAGGAGGGTGAAGCAAAACCAAAAATGTAAAGGAATTTGGGACAATCAGTGCCAGAGAGTTTGCAGCCCTCCTCTGGGATAACATGAGCAGGAGGAGCAGGACCAAGAAAAAATAATTTAAAAAGAGGAAAAATAAAATTAATTCAAGAGCCAAGGAACTTCACTTTAAAAGAGAGAGAAAAAGTACCAGACTGTTTCCTTCATAACATTAATATTCCATAAATATTGGACAGTATTTGATTAACTGCCATTAGCTGCAATTTTCAAACATTTTCTCTGTTTTTTTCAAGAACTATCTGGAAAAGAAAAGAAAGAAAGAAAAGAAGAAAAAAGAAAAGAAAATAAAAAGCCCCCAACTCTGCACCTCCCCAGTCCTCCCCACTTGGTGGAAATGCAAACAACCTGCATAGCCATGACCTTCTCAGCTGCTTATTGGAAGACTAACTAGACTTGAACACTTGAGTAAATCTGCTCACTTAGGAGTAAAACATGCAATATTACAGCAGACAGCTACCTGTCCTCCAAAAGGCTTGGCTAATTTGGCAGAGAAGAAACGTTTCCAGAAGAAAATAAATCCCAAGAGCCTCGGTGACAGACGGAGTAGTTACAATATATTAGCGATTTCTGTGGCATAAACGTTCTAAAAAGCATCAGCGAAGTATTAAATATAAAAGCCATATGTCTACACCCCCTCCATCCTCAGGAAAGCCTCGTGGTCTGTAGTGTGAGCAGTCGTGTGTGCGGCCTGGGGAATTAAGGCATCAGCAGCAGCGGGAGCCCCTACTGCCTGAGCTCCACGTAGTTGGCAGGGAAGAGGCCGTAGCGGCCCTTGCACACGCCCCGCCACCAGCCGTCGTCGATCATCTCGATGTTGGTGATGATGTCGTCGGGGTCGAAGGAGATCTCGTCGTCACCCGCTGCAGGGAGAGCCCAACAGGGTCAGCACCCACACAAGCAAGGGCTCACAACAGCCCCAGCACCTGGGTGAAAGGGCTTTTTGGAAACTCCCACCGCTCCCACAAACAGCACCCAGTAACTCGCGCAAGCGTCTCCGCGCTGCTGTTAAACCCCCAAATCCCTGACTTTTCATCTGCCACTACAAGGGACATAAAAAGGCAAAGGAAAAATCCAGATTTATCTTGTGCAGAACAGAGCTTTCAAAGGCAAAGGGTGAAAACAAGAGCTTTGCTCACCAGCTTGGTAATCGTAAAGGGCTATGGCTGTGATCCCAAGTTCATTTTCATACTCATCATAGGCATTTTCTTCTGAAGAGAGGAGAGAGAACAATTAAAACACGAAGCACATTATCCCCTCAGTTCTTTTCTGTGGTGCTTCTCCTTCAATTGCACTGCTAACCCACACAGGAAGCAGGGAACAACCCATGCTAGGTTTCAGCAGTGCTGCTGTTCCTTCTGCATGGAGTTTTTCCCTAAATCACACGCACCTGAAGCATGAAAGGAAGCACTTACAAGAGACATTTAGCACAGGACTACATAAAAACAATCAGCCCTGTACTGCTTCTGTAAAACGTGACAGGACAGCTGAGCTCAAGATCACTGTCTAAGAGAATAATTAATACAAGTGGTGCATGCTGGGGAGGCAGAAAGGGGCCTGCTTCAAATTCCCAGTTTTTGTACCAGAGCAGGTTCATCCTTCACACCTCTTTCAGTAATCAGAAGAGGTGAGAAAAACCCAGGAATTCAAAAGAACCTTACTCTTGCAGTTTCGCAGATCCCTACTCGGCTCCCTCACAGGCACAGAACACAACACATCCATTTCAAACCCCAAGAATTGTTGATTGGATTTTTTTGCTGGCTCGGCACACGTTTAATCTCCAGCTCAGTGCTTTCTTCTCACGTTGAGCTACATTCCATGGGGTGGGAATGGTTACCCCTGAATTTCTTTTTGAACTGAGGCCCTGGAGAGCACTGTAATTACTCCAACATCATCTCACAGAAGTTAAGTAACTTCAACACCTTGCTGCAGCCATATATTAATTTCCTAATTAAAGTTTGTTGGTGGGGAATGTAGAAAGTCTCATCGGACTGAGAGTTTAGAAAACTAGGACAGCGTGCTATCGGCACCACTGCTCAGTAAGCTCTTGCACAAGGAAATAATCCTTATCTTAAGGGGTTTGCTGTGAGAAACAAACCTGCTTGGTAGTGGTCTGCTGCTCCTGCCACCTCATAGACAGTCTCTGGCTCGTACTCCGCCTCCCGCTGGCTCACTGCTTCCTGGTAGTCCGGCTCCGCTGCTTTGTAGCCAGCCTCTGGCTCCCGGGCAGTGGGGTAGGATGGGCTGGAGCTCTTGTAGGCTGACCCTGCCTCGTAGGAAACTGCATCCTGCAGGAAGACAGGGGAGCTCTGTCAGGGTTTTGGAAGAGGTTCCCATGCTCAGGATCAAACCCCACGTCCCGAAGGTGATCCCAACAAACCTCGTAGAGCGGGCTGGAGGGCGCCTTCTGCTCCGCCACCTGTGGGACAGGAGAGGCTGGTGGTGTCTGCTTCTTGGCTTTAGCTTGCTCCTAAATCCAGGAGAAAGGAAAACTTCAGTGCAGTTCAGTCGCTACAGAGATGACCAAGAGACAACCCTCCAGAATAAGGGACAGGCAGCATATCCTGCAACAAACTGCTGTGGTCACAGGAGGACTGGGCTGGCTGGGCCGAGCAGAGCACCAGAAATGCAGCAAAGCACAAGGGAAAAAAGGGAAGAAACAAAACCCCATGGCACATATGCATGCCTGTGTTTAAAAATAGAGTACCAGTGCTGTTGGGCCCATCCCCAGAGGAGCTGCAGGGTTTTGGTGCTCAGTGTATTCATTCTGCTCATCAGCTGGCTGGGCTTCACATCCCATTTCAGCCTGAGTTTAATGAACCTGAAGCCCACACACGTTCTGGGTGCATGACTGATGAACTGCCTTTGATGAGAAATGGCCCTGCAAGCTCTGGCAGGTCTGCAAAACTTCCTGCCAAGGCAAAGGACTGAATAGCTCAGACAAAAGAGGGTCCTACACAGTGACAGTGCAGGATTCAAATGTTCAGAGGAGCTAAGAGATGTGGCAGAAATAAAAGTAGTATTGCTATTGTGTTCTGTGACACAAAGAACGTGGATCTGTTCTGGCACTCAAGTGCTTCATGCTGTGCCATCCCACCTGTGAATCACAGGGCAATTCCACATCAGTGGGAAGCCACTCATTAGGGAGCCAGGACACCGAAGTGCAAGAAATGCTGTGCTGCTCACATGACACAAAAAAAGGTAACTATTTCAACAGGTAACTTTCATTTTGCCTCTCTTTACCACAGGGGAAAAGAAAACCATGAATCCAGGGCCAAACTGTCTTCTTCATTGAAAAAAAGAAGAGAAGATGTGTGCAATGGGAATCTGTGCACTCCAGTAGTTTAGGCCCATCAAACTGTAATACCCCAGAGGATTCTCAGGAGAAATGGCAGTACAGAGATGAAGCGGTAGGACTTTGTTCCAAAAAACTCTTCCTTTCCTTTGCTTGTCACAGCTCAGAAAAAAATACATCTAACAAAGAAAGCAAACCGTGTTTTGAGAGCAGAACCAGCTTTGAAGACAATTCAAAGCTTAGTGCTGTGCTTTTTGGAAAAAGTCTCTCCTGATGCAAACCCTCCCCCACTTTTAACTCCTGTGCTACAGATAAAAAAGATAAAAAGGCACCAGCATAGTGATTATTAGAAGTCAAACCTAAGTTTGGGGACAAATTAAGCAGTATCAATCCATTATTGATGTCAAACGTGGCAAGAGTTTGACTAACTTGTCCTAGGAAATGGGTCTGCAATCCAGATTATAGTTTAGGATAGACACAGCATAATTGCCATAAAACATTTAAATTGCATGGTCCCCCTCAGGCTGGGTTTTGTTCCACAGTGAAATGCTCCATGTGAAAGAGCATCCTGCCTTTTTTTCCAAGGCAGCAGAGCAGAGTGAAATCGTGAGGCAGCACTGACTCAACCCAGCCATCGAAGAAGAGCTCCCTGAGCACTCTTTGACTGTGTGACATTTGTGAGAAGCAAACCAGAACGAGGATTACCAGTAAACAGGGCTCTGGAAGGAATGCAGTCCATATGCACATTCCCCTGGTGGGAGTGTGTGTGCTCACATACCCTCTGAAAGTGGGACTTCATCCTTTGGTGTGAAGAAGTTCCCTGACAGGAATAAAGTTCACTCCAGTCAGAGTCCGTGCCCGCCCTTTGCACTGTCTGTGGATGCTGTGGATCACATCCCTGCCCTTCCCATGCTCAGCTTGGGAGCAAGGGGCAGTGCCAGCAGTGCCATTTCAGCTCTCCTCAGCCTCATTCCCCCTGTCCGTGCCTGCAGAATCCCACAATTAACCATGGAGACGTTCAGGCTGTAAGAACATTAATCATCTCGTTACGGGGAAATTTAAATACCAGCTTTGGGGGAAAAACTTCCAATGTGTCCAGGCAACAGAATCCTTGATGAAACACAAGAAAAATCCATCAAAATGGCTTGGATTTAACCCACACTTACAGCAAAAATACCAGCAAATAAATAATGTAATTCCTGACATAACAAAGGAATAAAACCAAAAAGGCAGTAGTTAAGGTCCCTTCCAACCCAAACCATTCCATGACCTCTTCCTCTCCCAGTTTTTCTCCAGCACAGTAAAGAAACCCCAGGAGTGTTTGGGGGAAGGTATTAAAAGTCCACGTGGAGGAAAGGCAGCACTAGACTGATGCAGAAAAGATGAGCTCCCATTCAGCCTGTGATACATCTCTGCAGTGAACATACGCTCGCACGGCACATTGTGGTGCCATAAGGCAAAACAGGTGATAATAGCACCTTTTTGTACTCTTAAAACAAATTAGTTACATCAAGCCTTAGTCTCCTCTAATATAAACTAATCTAAACAAATATGCAAATTCCATACAGCAGGCAAGATGCAGTTTCTGACTAAACATCTTGCTTATGAATAACACAAAAATCACTAAGCTTTTACCCATGCCAATGCTAAGTCAATTGTTTTAGTTCCCTAAGATTCAATAAACATTGGGAGGATTATCTTGCCCTAATCTCCTGGCTGTGTGCTGCACCACCTCCATCTCCCAAAACACTGATCCCAAAGGAACAGCATCACCAGCTATCACCATGGGGTTAAATTTCTTGCACGTGCAGGGCTTTTGGGGGACAACAGAGCTCTCTCCTCATGAGCTCCTTTGTGCCCAAAGGGAATCTGGGACTGCCAAAAGGCAGAAGTGCAGGAGGAAAAGGCCAGGCTGGAGTCACGCACAGCCAAAGCACAGACACAAACACACACTTTGAGCTTTACAGCCCAGCTGGAAAGGAGGAAAATACCTTTTCTCAGAGATTCCCTTTTCTCCCAGCACTGCATTGAAACCAGGCTGCTCCTATAGGACTTGAATTTTACTGACCTCCAGTTTCCTCCGAGCCTCCTCCTGTTCTTGCTTCTCCCTGGCCATTCTTTGGGCTCTCTCAGCTTCTGCCTTCCTTCGGTCTTCCTGCTCTTTCTCCTTGGCCAGGTTCTCAAAGTTAGCTCGGATGCTGCTTGTTTTATTAGCAACTGTGACATGGAAAAGAATTCAGGTCAAGTCATGTCTCAGGTTCTATATAAAGGTAGCCGAGAATGAGTTTTTGCTACGAATTTCTGCTTTTCTGCCCTCTGAGCTCATAGTCCAGTCAGGGAAGTCCTTCTTTCTTCCTCCCCCTTCCCAGCTCAAACCTCTTGTGCACCAAGAGTCTTCCAAAAAAACCTCTGCTTCTCCCTCCTCTCCTTCATGATACAACCTCCACCACTCTCCTACACAGCTCACTCTCCCTTATTTTTCCCTTCCTTAATTCTGACGAGCCTCAAGAGAAAAAACAAACTGTAACAAAGCAAAACAACCTCTAAAGGAAGGAGGCAGAGTATCTGAGGCTGCTAAAGAGCTGCAAATGCAGCAATTCCCTCTAGATGATCCTTACTCAGCACTACTACATCAATATCCCAGGATTCTGGACATTATCACCTCCAAAGAAAGGATTTGGGGCCAATGCCTTACCAGCTTCTACTGGCTTGGTCTTCTGATAAGTTGATGCTGGTTTCTCAATATCTTCAAAAGTTGCTGCATTCTATCAGTAAGGCCAAAAAGGATACATGTAAAAACACCCACAAATTCATGAAGACATTCACACAGCCTCAGCCTGACATATTTTACTGTAACAGTGTCCCCTCTAAGGCTTTTTGCAGAACATATGTCTTGGGGTGACCTTATGATGTGTATCCCATATCGCTGCCTATGCCCAGAAATTAATTATTGGCCTTTCTATGCCTCTGAACTGAGCCTGAGAGGGGGAAGAAAAACTGAGCAAAACTTTCTCAAAGCAGTTTGAAACTTGTTCAAGGTCACATAAAGATAGCAGGGGTTTTTTTCCAGCTGGGGCAGGGGGGAGCGAGGAAGCACCCGGCTGGCAGCTTTTCCAGTCAGTTTTTGGCCAGTTTTTTTCCAGTTCCTTGTTCTCTGGAGAGAGGCTGAGAGCTGAACTTTTCCTTCTCTGGAATTTCGGATTTTCTCCCTTTTCTACTGGACTGCCTGATTGCTGTAACATCAGAGCACATCGGGAGGACTTTCCACCGGGCACAGAGGGCCTGGCCCTGGGCCAAGCCCCAGCTCCGAGGAGACCAAAGGGAGGACTCGAACACTTTCCCAGGTTTTTCCTCTACAGCGAAAGATTTTACCATTTAACATTATTTTCCTTTCCCGTGTGCTTGTTAAATAAATAGTTTTATCTTCTTCACTTTCCTTCGAGGAAAATTTATTTTTTTTTTTCCCGAACCTGGTGGGGGGAGGGGTGGTTGTGCCTTCTCTCAGAATATATATATATTTCTAAATTTGGCCAAACCGGAACAAATTTAGTGGCGCCCAACTGTGTGGCTCGAAGGAAAGTGAAAAAACTTGTGCTAATTACATTTTGGGTTGAATTTACTTATTCTGTGTTGGAGTAAAGTAGTCACCATGCTGGTTGAGTTCATAATGTCTCTCTGGCTCGATGTACTCATGTCTTTCTGGTCCTTAGGCTTCATTGAGGTACTAGTGCTTTTTTGGTCCCTAGGGTTGTTTGCCTATCCACAACTTGCTCCAATCTTGTCCCTGGTATGTAAATTTTACAGAGAAGGGAGACGAATCAGGATTTCTATTTTGCTGTGCTCAGTGATAATGATTTATAAGAAGTTGATAGAGGTACAGGCAGCTGTTCGAGGTGTGTATGATAAGTGGTTTCTCCGTCCTAACCCCAGTCCTAGCTTCAGTAGCCTGTTTTGGGAATTTATTAGTAATTGCACCCAGATTGTTAGAGGAGGAGGAGATGGGGTTTCCCTTGCCTTTAAATTTGACAGGTTATCTTTTGAGAATGTTCAGTATCCCCTGGATGTTAAAGAGACCACCCTCCTGGTATTTAATCTGGTAATCTTCCTCTATATGATTCACAGCTTGTCTAGAATAAGAGCTCAGATTTCCAGGGTGACTGCTGAGACACCTGACCCAGAGGTGGAAAATCCTGAGTGGTGTGGGGAATGGGAGGACATCGGCCAAACCCTAAAGAAATTCTCTGACCCGATAGTTTGGGATTTCCCATCTGAACAAATTCAGAAACCAGCTGAGGTGGGAAAATATCTGAAAGAGAGATACAATGACAATTCTAATGAGAACAAGCTCCTTGCAATATGTTGGGCTTTGGCATATGCCTATCGCACACTGCAGCAGCAAGTAAAGGTAGAGAGGCAAGAAGATCAATCAGCAAAGCCTGCAGACACCCCAGTCACTCAGGCTGCAGATAAACCAGACAGCCAGCCCAAAACAGATGGAGAGTCTAAGCCACTGACAGTGGCTCCTGTCACGAGGAAAAAGCACACAACCAAAACTGATCGCCCAGTGAAAGATGATGATGATGCAGGGGAAGGAACCTCAAAAGATGCAGGGGAAGGAACCTCAAAACCACCAACGGACTCAGGCACAGAAACCATTACTGAGTCCATGTCCATAAAGGACCTTCACAGCCTAAGAAAGGATTACACCCGACGGTCCGATGAATCCATAATAAGTTGGATGGTCCGTATTTGGGATGCGGCAGGTGATGATGTGATGCTGGACGGTGCTGAAGCGAGGCATTTGGGATCCCTGTCACAAGATCCAGTGATCGACCAAGAGATGAAAAGGGAGGCTAACTCTACCAGTCTCTGGAGACGAGTTTTGACAGGCGTGATGGAAAGATATATGTGTGGAGATGATCTCTACATGCAGCAAACGCCGTGGAAGACCATAGAACAAGGGATCCAACGCCTGAGAGAACTAGGGGTGGTAGAGGTTGTCTTCACACATGACCCAGGATTGAGGAGTCCAGACCGGGCCAGAGTTATTCCATACATGTGGCGAAAACTCATACAGCTTGGGCCACCAGAATACGCTTCTGCTTTAGCAATAATGAAACCAGACTACGGTGCGAATGAGACCGTGCGGGATATGGCAGTGAAGCTCAGAGCATATGCAGACTCTGTGCATGGCCCAACACATGCAAGAATCGCAGCTGTGGAAACACATATGCAGAAAATGGAAGATGAAATGAAAAAGAGTCTCCAGGAGATTAAAGAGTGCCTTCTCCGTGGACGTTCCCCAGAGAGAAGGTACATCCCACGAAGTGAGCTGTGGAATTTCCTGTGTGACAGTGGGGAAAACATGAGGAAGTGGGGTGGACAACCCACTTCTGCTCTGGCAGCACGAGTGAGTGAATTGAAGGAGCGCAAGTCTCAGAAAGGAGGATCTACCAAAAAGGAAGTAGCTCCAGTTGCCTGTAGCCAAATTGCCGGAAATGATGGAAAAGACGACGGCATGTCCAATTCCCATGAAGGAACCTCTAAGGTGCAGGCCCAGGGAAAGAAGGATAACCAGGCATAGAGGGGCCCTGCCTCTAGCCAGGTGGAGGTCAGGGAAAACCGTGTTTTTTGGACTGTGTGGATTCGTTGGCCTGGTACATCAGAACCACAAAAATATGATGCCTTGGTTGACACTGGTGCGCAGTGTACAATAATTCCATCGCAGCATGTGGGGGTAGAATCTGTTTCTATTTCTGGTGTAACAGGTGGATCACAAAATTTGACCTTGGTGGAAGCTGAGGTGAGCCTGACTGGAAATGAGTGGAAGAGACATCTCATTGTGACTGGCCCAGAGGCCCCGTGCATTTTGGGCATAGACTTCCTCCGGAACGGGTATTTTAGAGACCCAAAGGGACTCAGGTGGGCTTTTGGAATAGCTGCTGTGGAGACAGAGGGCATTAAGCAATTGAACACTTTGCCTGGGCTATCAGAGAACCCGTCTGCAGTTGGCCTTCTGAAGGTGGAAGAACAAAGAGTACCAATTGCTACCTCGACAGTGCATCGCCGACAGTACCGGACAACTCGAGATGCTGTGATTCCCATCCACAAGATGATCCGTGAGCTGGAGACCCAAGGGGTGGTCAGCAAGACCCACTCACCCTTCAACAGCCCCATCTGGCCTGTGCGCAAATCGGAAGGAGAATGGAGATTGACTGTGGACTATCGTGCCCTGAATGAAGTGACTCCACCGCTGAGCGCTGCCGTGCCAGACATGTTGGAGCTCCAGTATGAGCTGGAGTCCAAAGCAGCGAAGTGGTACGCCACTATTGACATTGCCAATGCATTCTTCTCCATTCCTCTGGCAGCAGAGTGCAGGCCTCAGTTTGCCTTCACCTGGAGGGGCGTGCAGTACACCTGGAACCGACTGCCCCAGGGGTGGAAGCACAGTCCCACCATCTGCCATGGACTGATCCAGACTGCACTAGAAAAGGGTGAGGCTCCAGAACATTTGCAGTACATTGATGACATCATTGTGTGGGGGAACACTGCAACAGAAGTGTTTGAGAAAGGAGAGAAAGTTATCCGGATTCTCCTGGAAGCTGGTTTCGCCATTAAGAAGAGCAAAGTCAAGGGACCTGCCCAAGAGATCCAGTTCCTGGGAGTGAAATGGCAAGATGGACGGCGTCAGATTCCCACTGAGGTCATCAATAAGATCACAGTAATGTCTCCACCGACCAACAAGAAGGAAACACAAGCTTTCCTAGGTGCTATAGGTTTCTGGAGGATGCACATTCCCGAGTACAGCCAGATTGTGAGTCCTCTTTACCTGGTTACCCGCAAGAAGAACGATTTCCATTGGGGCCCTGAACAGCAACAAGCTTTTGCCCAAATCAAGCAGGAAATCGCTCATGCGGTAGCCCTTGGCCCAGTTAGGACAGGACCCGAAGTGAAGAACGTGCTCTATTCTGCAGCCGGAAGCCATGGCCTGTCCTGGAGCCTCTGGCAGAAGGTGCCTGGTGAGACTCGAGGTCGACCACTGGGATTCTGGAGCCGAAGCTACAGAGGGTCTGAGGCCAACTACACCCCAACAGAAAAGGAGATCTTGGCAGCCTATGAAGGAATCCAAGCCGTCTCAGAGGTAATTGGCACTGAGGCACAACTCCTCCTGGCACCCCGACTACCGGTGCTGGGGTGGATGTTCAAAGCAGAGGTTCCCTCTACCCACCATGCCACCAATGCCACATGGAGCAAATGGATTGCTCTCATCACACAGCGCGCCCGAATCGGAAAACTGAATCGCCCTGGGATTTTGGAAATAATTACCAACTGGCCTGAAGGTGAAAACTTTGGTCTTGCTGATGAAGAACAAGTGACACGCGCTGAAGAAGCTCCACCGTACAACCAACTGCCATCAGAAGACACACGCTACGCTCTTTTCACCGATGGTTCTTGTCGCATCGTAGGGATGAAACGAAAGTGGAAAGCAGCCGTATGGAGCCCCACACGACGGGTTGCAGAAGCTACTGAAGGAGAAGGTGGATCAAGCCAACTCGCTGAACTCAAAGCTGTTCAACTAGCTCTGGACATTGCTGAAAGGGAGAAGTGGCCAAAGCTCTACCTCTACACTGATTCATGGATGGTAGCCAATGCTCTGTGGGGATGGTTAGAAAAGTGGGAAAAAGCTAATTGGCAGCGTAGGGGAAAACCAATCTGGGCTGCTGCAGAGTGGAAAAACATCGCTGCCCGAGTAAGAAAGCTGGCTGTGAGAGTCCGCCATGTGGATGCTCACGTCCCCAAGAGTAGGGCTAATGAGGAACACCAAAACAACAAGCAGGTAGATCAGGCTGCAAAGATAGAAGTGTCACAGGTAGACTTGGACTGGAAACACAAGGGAGAGTTGTTCCTAGCTCGATGGGCCCATGATGCCTCAGGCCATCAGGGCAGAGATGCCACCTATAAGTGGGCACGAGACCGAGGGGTGGATCTAACCATGGACAGTATCTCCCAGGTTATCCATGACTGTGAGACATGCGCTGCGATCAAGCAGGCCAAGCGGGTGAAGCCCCTGTGGTACGGTGGGCGATGGTCCAAATACAAGTATGGGGAAGCCTGGCAGATTGATTACATCACACTGCCTCAAACCCGCCAAGGCAAGCGCTATGTGCTCACAATGGTAGAAGCCACCACTGGATGGCTGGAGACCTACCCTGTGCCTCACGCTACTGCCCGAAACACCATCCTGGGCCTTGAAAAGCAAGTCCTTTGGAGGCATGGCACCCCTGAGAGAATCGAGTCTGACAATGGGACTCATTTTAAGAATAGCCTTATTAATACCTGGGCTAGAGAACATGGCATTGAGTGGGTGTACCACATCCCTTACCATGCACCAGCTGCAGGCAAAGTGGAACGGTGCAATGGATTGTTGAAAACCACTTTGAAGGCACTGGGTGGGGGAACTTTCAAAAATTGGGAACAGAATCTAGCAAAGGCCACCTGGTTAGTTAACACCCGAGGTTCCACCAATAGAGCTGGTCCAGCCCAATCTGAATCCCTGCATACAACAGATGGAGATAAGGTCCCAGTAGTGCATGTCAGAGGTCTGTTAGGAAAGACTGTGTGGATAAATTCTGCCTCGAGTACAGACAAACCCATCCGTGGGGTTGTCTTTGCTCAGGGACCTGGTTGCACATGGTGGGTAATGCAGAAAGATGGCACAACACGTTGTGTACCACAGGGAGATCTGATTGTTGTGTGAAAACCACCTGTAGTGTGAAATGCCAGTATACCCTTGCTTGCTGAGTGTCACTGTCACTGTTCGTACATAGCTGTGTATATATATAAGTTTATGTATTAATGTGTGTGTGGAGAATTAGAATATCTTAGTTTGGACATTGAGCCAACAATATGGGATAAGGGGTGGAATGTCTTGGGGTGACCTTATGATGTGTATCCCATATCGCTGCCTATGCCCAGAAATTAATTATTGGCCTTTCTATGCCTCTGAACTGAGCCTGAGAGGGGGAAGAAAAACTGAGCAAAACTTTCTCAAAGCAGTTTGAAACTTGTTCAAGGTCACATAAAGATAGCAGGGGTTTTTTTCCAGCTGGGGCAGGGGGGAGCGAGGAAGCACCCGGCTGGCAGCTTTTCCAGTCAGTTTTTGGCCAGTTTTTTTCCAGTTCCTTGTTCTCTGGAGAGAGGCTGAGAGCTGAACTTTTCCTTCTCTGGAATTTCGGATTTTCTCCCTTTTCTACTGGACTGCCTGATTGCTGTAACATCAGAGCACATCGGGAGGACTTTCCACCGGGCACAGAGGGCCTGGCCCTGGGCCAAGCCCCAGCTCCGAGGAGACCAAAGGGAGGACTCGAACACTTTCCCAGGTTTTTCCTCTACAGCGAAAGATTTTACCATTTAACATTATTTTCCTTTCCCGTGTGCTTGTTAAATAAATAGTTTTATCTTCTTCACTTTCCTTCGAGGAAAATTTATTTTTTTTTTTCCCGAACCTGGTGGGGGGAGGGGTGGTTGTGCCTTCTCTCAGAATATATATATATTTCTAAATTTGGCCAAACCGGAACAACATCAAAACCAAATCAGGAAGAATCAAAACTTGACACAATAATAATAATAATAATAATAATCCTTTCTGCAAGTCAAACTAGAAGGAATTAATGTTCAGGGGCAGTTCTAAACACATCAAAATCCTGTTAATTAAAAAAAATGTTTAAGAGTGACTCATCAGAACTAAAAGCAAGGCAATACCCTAAACATACACTGTGTAGCTGTTGCTGTTCTAATCCACATAAGATGGCATCAGCTCTGTGTGTATAAATTTGCTTTTTAAAGGTTTAGGAAAGCACAAAACTTTACTCTTAGACTGGAGAAGTGTCCAGAAATAGAGAGCTGAGCCGTGCAGATCCAACCAGGCTGCTCTGCAGCCCCACAGACTATTGAAGTCTTGGCTCTTTGAAGGAACCTACCTTGTCCATCCGATCTTTCTGGACACCGTACTTCCCTCCAAATCCTTTGGAATAATCTAAAGGCAGGACAAAAAAGGTCAGAGCAGGGAGTTTGGTGCCCCTCCCGCCTTGCTGCCAAATGCAAACAGCCACCTCAGGTGCAAAGAGCCATTTCAGCTGCATGCAGAGCCACAGTGACAGCCACCAGAGAAAATGCAACTTGGCTTTGATGCAGAGAGGACACAGAAGCCCAGGAGCCCTCAGGAAGACCAGCAGACGACAGACTGTGGGCCACATGCATTCCCTGAGTAAACGTGAAGCTGAGGATTGATCAGGGATCAAGCAGAGAGTAAGGGAGGAGCCCTTCTGATCCATCACTTCTGCAACACAGCCTTTGACTGCACCAATTCTGAGCCCTCTGCAGAAATCATGGAGCCTGAGACATTTTCTGTGCTCAAAGGAGTCTTCGGTGACTACAGAGGTGTTTTAGTTTTGGGGTTTTTTTTCCTCTTTAGCTTGGTAAATTCCATGAATGGCAGGAAAATGTAACAAACTTCTCATTCCAGTGGGTTTGGCTGTGATACTCCGCTGGTGAATATTAAAGCCACTGGAGATCACTCCTGCTCTACAGGTGGAAAGGGGCAATTCCACAGGCCACAGCTTCAGTTGCCTAAAGCAGCTCGCCAGCACAGATATGGGGTGGCTGTGCTATCCCACACCAGCCCTGAGCTGCACACTCTGCCTCCCAGCTGGTGCTGACCCCAGCCCTCATGACACTCCCAAGTCAGATTCACTCACTAGTGATGCTGATAAAAACAACAAACAAACCTGGACAGGAGTGGGTTTCTGCTCTCACAGGAATGTCTGAGGAGCACCAGAGCAGCACAACAGCAGCAGCCAGAGTGTGTGGCTGGAAAAAACACCTCTTTGTGGTGGCAGTGAGCTGTAGGAATGTGCCCTCACACTCTCTACATAGACAGGCTTTCCTATCCATCCCTGGAATACGAGCCCTGCTCCTCTCAGCCCCCAAACCACTGGCTCTCCCTGCCAGCCATTGTAGTGTTTGCACTCGGGCTCTGAAAGTCTGTCTGTGTCACTACAGCACAGGAAAATAACAACTATCAATGAGCACCCTCGTTTTCTTCAGCTTGGTATGTATTTTCAGCCAGAATAAATATACTACACTTACATTTTCCTGCTCCAGACTCCTCACTTTAAGATAACGGAAAACCAGGAATTCATGGGTTGTACCCCAACTATTTCACAATGAATAAACAGAGCATTATAACAGCATTTGCTCACCCAAGAACCACAAACATTCCCTACTTCTTTCAAAGACTACAATAATTGTTAAATGATCTTGCCACAGCTCATTGATTGTTAATGGTTACGTGCATGGCCATTATCTGAATATTTTCCCACCAATTTATCCAGGCAAAACCTTATATTTAGTCTCTAAAACTGACTTCATTAACATCATACTAACAGTAATGTTATTATCACACTGCATGTACAGCTATTAATTAATTCAGGATTTTGCAGAGCTGTTGACTAAACCTTGGGTTTCCTGAACATAGGCTTGCTTTAGGTAATACTTGAAGGATAAAATGAAGAAAACTGCTGGATCATGGAAGGACAGAAGCGCAAGAAAGTGTCTGCACATTCCTGGCGTTGATCTACTCAGAGAACTATTTCAGACTGTGAGAGAAGTGGCTGCACTGGTAAGAAAGTAACAAGTGAAAAACGGTGCCTTGTTGAGATTCATGCTTGGCTAGTTTCTCCTTGTAATCAAACCCCACAGCAGATGGGTCCTGCCTTTCTGTCTGTACACCAAATTTCCCTCCGAAACCACTCTTATAGTCTGAAAAAGCCACATGGGATACATTAAAACCAAGGCAGGAAAATAAAGAAGTTTAGTCAGAGACACTCAAAATAATTTTTGCAATATTTTCAATTATCAGCAATTTTGGATGGTGAAAAAAAAAAAAAACTATCTCAAGACACTTCTGTAAAAGTAAATTGAAAAAAGTTTCAACTTGAGATGATTTATCAGATATAAGA
The DNA here is from genome assembly GCF_020740725.1 of Corvus hawaiiensis. Classification (NCBI taxonomy): domain Eukaryota; kingdom Metazoa; phylum Chordata; class Aves; order Passeriformes; family Corvidae; genus Corvus; species Corvus hawaiiensis. The sequence continues at coordinate 63,647,790 of NC_063218.1, read as the reverse complement.
ACACCATTCTGAAGTCACAGAAAAAAACCATTTCTCAACATTTTTCATCCATACTGCATAATGCACTTGCATTTCATCAAAGGTATGAACACAGGCACACAGCTAATTTGTTCACCCAAACAAAACAACAAAATACACAAGAGAATAAACAAAATAAACACCAAAACATACAAGAGAATCAAATGAGCTTCCTTCATCAGCGTGGTTAACATTTGTACAGACAGCTGACTTTTAAAGAGGTGTGAAGATGGGCTCCACAGAGACCACCCTCCAGACATTCCTTAAAGGAAGGAGGAATATTCCTGCTGCCACACAGCTTGAGGGAGAGAAAAGGCTTCAGCTAAGAGCTGATCATTCCCTACTGCTGCCTAGGGGACAGCCATTTACATATATATATATATATATATATTTATATATATAAATACATATGTGTGTTATAAAATGAGGGATGGCACAGGAAAAAAGGGCTTCAGGTAATCCTCTCACAACAAATCTGCTGGAGCACCCAACAGAACAATATTCTGAGGAACAGTTTTAATTTCATCACTTAAAAACATTAATTTAAAAGCAGTGACAGGCAGAGGGCTAGAGAGCAACAGCTGCATTTTACAGGAAGTTATGTTTTTACTGGGCACCAAGTATTTCACAGTAATAGGTACCCCACAGGCCAGGAAGAAGGACTGCATTTTAGTCTGTCCCTGCACGAAAACAGGGATATACACAACAGAATCCAGAAGGGAAAAATTATTTGAGGGAAGTACAAAGGAATTCCTAACCTGTGGTTTGCACAACTCGACTGAAAAAGGAAAATAATCCAGGCTACTTGCAGGCTCATAAAGGGAGAATTTAGCCCTGAGCCTGGACTTTGAGGGGCTGGGTGTCAGCTGTGCCAAAGCCGCTCTGCAGCCACCAGTTCAACCAGTGACAGCAAAACCCAGACACAGGAAAGGAGCCTCACGCCAGCTCCTGTGAGGCTGTGCCCGAAGACACCAGGGCAGGGGGCTCACACAGGCAACAGGAGGTCACAACGAGGGGAGGCAGAAAGAACAGCAAGGAACGGAGAGCTCTGTACCTTTCTGCGACTCGTGCAGCTGCACTTTCTCCTGGTGGTCCCAGCCAAGGGCACACTTGTCCTGTCTGTCTGTCTGCACGCCAAACTTGCCTCCAAAGCCCTTTACATAATCTGTGGAGTTTTCAGAAAACATTATTGCAGTTCGTAGCTGTAAACTGCATTCAACAGAAAAACCAGGAACACGTTAGGAGATAAGCCACCCTGTTCATAATACACGCACTCATTTGAGGGGATGCACAGTCTGCACACACACAGGGCAAACACACATTTACCACAAAAAAAAAAAAAAAATCCAAAAACTCCCACCCAAAAAAACCCCACAGACAAAATATTTTTCCCAGGTTTAAAAGGGTCTGAGCTGCTATTTTTAAAGAAGATAATAAAAACCTTTCTGTGATTCATGTTTTTCCGTTTTGCCTTGATATTCAAAGCCAACAGCACTTTTATCCACTTTGTCCTTGTCGACACCATATTTACCACCAAAGCCCTTGGAATAATCTAGAGATAAGAGGGAAGAGTTTTGTTTTAAGTGTTCAGCAACAAAATCATCACCTTGAGAAATTGTGATAATCAGGGCTGCTAGCATTACGTCATGTTTTGAAAGAAGCACTGACACCCTCAGATAAACTTGATTTCAGACACTGAAGTCAGAAATCCTTCAGAATACCTTCTCCAGGATGTAAAATAAAATTGCATTTTGCTGGGTAATACCAGCAGTTCAGCTGCTTGACTCCTTGGTAAAATTCTGAAGACACTTTAGCAAAGTGAACTTCAAAACCTGTGTCAGCAACAGCCTGGATGCTTTTAAACACCCCCTGCTCCTTGCTAGCATTTCTAGAGCACAAACATTTCTTTGGGATAAACAGGAAACAGATGGCAAATTGTCACAATTTTTTAATAAAATGGTCAATTTTTGATCAGACATGCCTGGAAACCTGACCAGCAACACAAAATCTATTAACTCTAAATGCTGCTAACTGGCAAATATTTTAATCCACAAACAGCTGATTCTTTTCGAAGCACTTCTCTGTGGTGGTTAAACTGCTCACAGTCTGAATACTTTGATCTACAGCTTTTCAAAAGGAGCTGCAAAAAACCTCCTTAAAACCAGGCAGAACTGACGGGTTTTTAGGCTTCTTTTTTCAGAAGTCGAGGTTTTCAGCAACGTAAATTTTACCCAGCGTTACCTTTCAGCAGGTTGGGAGTGCAAGAGGTGTAAAACATGAGTATTTTACAACATGGCCTATGGGCAGTGCCTACAGCATCAGGGAAGGAGCCTGCTAACACATGTGTGTCTATTCACCCTTCTGGGAGTCGTGTTTCTCAGTTTTCCCCTGGTAATCAAACCCCACTGCACTCTTGTCCACTCTGTCAGCCTGTACTCCGTATTTTCCACCAAAACCACTTGAGTAGTCTGCATTGAGAGTAAAGCACAATAAAAACAGCATGAAGGCACTTGTCACAGATACAGCATAGCCTAGCAATTGAGGGGAAAAACAAGTTATTTCAGAACTGAAGTATTATTAATGCTTTAGCACACAAAATTCGGTTTCATTTTAAATACAAGATAAGCAACCGTCCTACAGCTTATGATGGTTCCCATTAAATTTATTCCCTATTTCCAACAGGGTGCAATACAGCAAAGAGCAACTCCCAGTCTTCCTGACATGTCCTTGAACCTCACTTCAGAGAGAAAAACAAGACTCCTGACGACCCACTATTTCCTTGCCTTAAAACCTCATCAACTCATGAAACTGCTCTGAAATTCATTTATTCCTCTTCTGTTCCACCAAACCCACCATTTGATTCATTGAGAATGTCATGCAGAGGTCTCACTAAACGAGGTACTTTCCATACAGTGAAAGAATCTACTCTGGTTTTTACAGAAAATGTGCTCACAGAGGTGACCACCTCCCCACTTTACCTTTTTGGGAGGGATGCTTCTCAGTTTTGCCTTGATATTCAAACCCAACAGCTGACTGGAAGAGAAATAAAATGACATGTGTGACAGAGTTAGGCATTAGGAGAAAAACTGCACGAAGAGCATGGCAAGTGGACGAAGAGCATGGCAAGCTCCTGTGTCTTTCCATACTGCTCTGACCTTCTGGATTGGGGGCATAAATACCTATTTAACTTATGAGCCATATGCATTTACATGGTAATTTAGTGCATGGCAAATCATACCAGCAGCAAACTCCAGTCTGGCCTTGCCAGGTCCAGCAATTCAGTATGACAAAAATCCAGCATTTCCATGCAGGGATTGTTACGGAATCTTGGAACACGACATTAATCATCCTGCCCAGTAGTTCATGTTAAGATACAGGGCAAACCAGCCCCCAAACCCCTCCTGCTATAGCATTCACACTGACCTTGTCCAAGAACACAAGAAAAGTAATATTTTAACATCTCTTTTCAGCTTTCTTTTCAACTCATCTCAATCTCCCACGAGGGATTTTTTCTGCTCCGCTTTAAACAGCAATTCATCTCCATAACAGTCAGTGTTAGCTTCTGCTAAACTTCAAAAAGAGCAGGAAGAGCAGCCCACGACAGCATCCTAAGGCACTGGAATTTTGCAGTTTTATGTACAAAAGGAGGAAATAAACCACTGTGGGTGGCTGCAGGAGGAGATGACATCACTCACCTGATCAACTCTATCGGTTTGTACTCCAAACTTGCCACCAAACCCTTTCACCGAATCCACTTGGGAGCAATGCTTAGAAAGTTTGGATTGGTATTCATGTCCAACAGCTGACTGCAAGAAATTGGTTAAGTTCAGAGACAGCAGTTCTACACAGGTCTGTGTGTCAGACAAAACACTGCACCAAGCAACCTGAGGGTGAGTTTTGTTACCAACATGCATCACTGCCACTCCTCCTGCTGAAACCAACTTCCCTGGAAATCCCTACTCACTTGGGAGGTCTCCACAAGGATGTTGGCAGGCTACCAATCCAGCCTAGGCAAGGGAAGTGACTGCATTTTACGAGGGCTATTTTATGCCCTGCATTTGCACTTCAAAAAGCACAGGAATGTAAGCAAGACAGGTACAGAGGGAGTCTTGGTGATGTTCATGCAGAATTTGAAGTGAGCTCCAGGTGAAACACACAGCCTTGTGTTTAGGCACTTGTATTTAGGGATCTGTTTTAGCTGACAGGGGACTGCAACAAATAACAACCAAAGCCAGCTGCCATTGGTTTAGGGAAGCATAAATCAGAATTAGGCATCTTCCTCACTTGCAAAATGGTACTGAACATGAGGAGATGCACTCACACCTGTGCCAAAGGTATCCCAGCCCTGCATCCTGGCCCTGGAAGTTGAGCTGAACAGAGGCTGAGCTCCATCCATCCCACCACAACTGGCAGGACACAGGGATATGTAATTACACACCTGGAAGTGCCTCCACACAGCCTTTGCTAGTGTTACACTGACCTAGTGCTAGGGAGCCCTTCCAGCTCCTGGAATTGTTGCTGGAGCCTCACACCTCTAGCAAAAGTGCTTTTTCCTTGCCCAGTGCCAACACTGGGAACCGGCCAGAGCAATTCATCAGTTTAACCCAACACTGGATAATCCTGTGCCAGGCAGCTGCACCAAGGTGAATTATTTTGAGGACACAAGGTACCTGCACACCTAAGTAACTTGGATTTCAGTGTTTGCTCTTTTTCTTCCACACAGGTGCTGGAGGGAACATTCCCAGCAGGTAGGGAGGCAAAGCATTACTGGCTGAAGTTACTGCCAGGTAACAGATCAAGGATGGCAACAATAGGACACTGCTTTAACTCAGAAGCATTACAAAAGCTGCCTTCTTTTCCTGACTGAAACAATCACACTCCCGTTCATTTTGCAGGTGTTCTGTACCACAGTATCTGTTAAATGTGGCAGAAAAGGCTCCCACCTCCCTTTATTCTTCCCATTACATTTATGGAAAACACGAAGCTCTGAAAATTTTAGAGTTTATGTGGTTTTACATGATCTCCCTTTTGTTATATCAACTGAGGTATGAGCGTGGTGTTTTCTTCGTGGTACCAGGACTTTCTGCGTTTCACCAAATACCAAGCATTACAACAAATCCCCCTTTAGAAAAGACTTAGAAGAATATTTTTCTTGGAAATCTGTATTTCAGAGTAAAACACCCCCATAATTTTTCTGTACATTTTAAACCAGCTCGGGAGGTATGGCACACAGAGCGATGGAACTGTTCATTTTAACTCAGCACCAAGGTTTTGCCCTAAATGCAGCAAAACCCTGCACCAGGACAACGCTGCAGTGACTCTGATTTAATGGCCAAGCTTTAAAGCCAAGCTTTAAGAGCAGCACACCTGCACAGACACCTGCAAAGGAGACATCTCAGCCACAAGGCTTCAGAACTACAGTTACAAGGGGGAAGGATTTATTACAAACATAAATCATGAACACCTCCTGCCACCAGCATCACTCAGATGGGCCTGACCGGCACGTTTTTCCCCCATGATTAATTCTGGCCTATGGAAAACACTGCTGACTTTGGGTCCTTTCTTTTTCCCTATGGACACAGGTGAGGGATAAACTGCTGACACTAGAGAGCAGCAGCAGAACAGGTCTGGTGGTTGAATCTGCTCAGCAATTCCTCTTCTCAGATTGAAAGGTTAGCTGATTTCAAAGGCCCACTGAGAATTGGACAGCAATTAACTCTGGAATACGGGAATCCAGCAAAAATTTAAGGCTGCCAAGTTACCAAGAACACAGAAAGTAAGAAAACTTTCTCATTCAGGAATGTTTTAATTCTTATTCTAACAGAGTTCATGAAAGAAAGCAGCCAGAAGTTGATATGCCTATTTATCACATGACTAAAGGAATTATATTAAGAATTATAACTTTTTTCAACAGTGTAACATAAGCAGCCATCAACTCCTTATATAAAAACCTACCATCTGATTGAAGTACAAGGATATTTTAAATACTTGCATTACTTGTCACTGTTCAGAGTTTGTTCACAAGAGCTGCTCTCTGATTTTAATGCAGCAGCACATCCTTTTTTCTGGCAGTCTCTATCTACATGCATAGAAGAGCTGGCACAGCATCCAAATAGAAAGATCATACTGGACTTATTAATGCACGAAGCGCTCTGTTAATTTAGAAACATTAATTTGAAAACTTGAATCCTGACTCCAGGGGAATCCTCTCACGACTTGGCATCAATCAAAGTCATGTGGGGCCGTTGCACATCCCAGAGCAAAGCAGGAACACGCTCAGCTTACACAGAGTGGTGCTGGCCACGGGCAAGGCAAGGCTTATCACTTCACTTATCACTTCATCCCAGGGAAGCCCCATTGATACTTACTTTATCCATTCGATCTTGTTCCACGCCAAACTTCCCTCCATAGCCATGGGAAGCTTTTGGTCCTGTTTGCAGCTCCCTCTCTTTGAGGTTCTGGTGTTCTTGGAATACATTTTCCCTCAGCTGATGAATACTTTAAAAGACAAATAACCAAGCAGCAAGTTTTACTAAGGAAGTTTCAGCAAGCAACTTCATAAAGATGCAAAATATAAAGCTGACAAAAATATCATCTTAACTAGAAGTTGGATGACTTGCATTTTTCAAGCCCTTCCCATTTTTTCAGTGCACAAAACATCTCCTCATATTTTGAGACACTGGATTTGTCCCACTGCAAAATGTTGTTTAAAAAAAGAAAAGAAACTTGCTGGTTTTAAGACTAATGTGGAAGGGAACTTTATTTTAACAATCCATTACCTAGAGTTGATTTGTGCCTGAAACATATCTTTTTTTCCTCATGTCCTAATTTAAATTCTTCCCAATGCTTTCTATTTAGACGGCAACTTTTCAGAACAGGGATCATCCCTTATCACACACAGTCCCTATGGCAACAGGGCTAATTCTAACAGAGCATTCTGGACACCACTCTACTGCAAAATAAAGATGGCAGGAAACTTGCACCTCCTCTTCCCAAAGTGATCCCTTAAAATATGCAGGAATTGAACTGAGGGCAGAGCAGACTAGGCACAAGAAGGGTAATCCAGGATGTAATCTGCACCTTAAGCACTTCCCACCCCAGTTTTAAGCTTCCTCAGGTGTAATTCAGCCAGCAGGAATCCCCACTGCTCTCAGAACAGGGCAGAGTAACACTGATCCCTGAGGTAACCAGAGTTCAGTCTCCCTCTGTCTGCAACAATCCTGCATTTCCTAAAACTGCTTTATAGTTCGGTCTTAAGCACCTTTTGTAAGAAATACAAGACTCAGGAGATGCATCATCTCTGTTTCACATATCCCTCTGTGATGCACTCATCTGCTTTTCTATAAGAGAGCTCAGTTTGTTACTTTGCCAGGGTTTTTATGAGTTTGGTGGCAGCAGTTTTCTAAACAAAGTGTAAGAATTAAGGGACCAAACGTTTCCTTAAAGTACAAAACTGGAGCTGCTCGGATCCCTCAGCTTCTCCCCTGGCACTACTGGCTCTTGCACCAAAACAGCACAAAGAACCTTTCCAGACACAGAGGCAGGAAAAATCACATTTCCAGTGACAAAGAAAGATTTAAGAGGCCCTACACCGTATTTCTGCTCTGAATTTCAGCTCTGAAGACACTGACAGATTTGAAAGACCAGCAATCTGACAAATAATCAATCTTCTACAGGGACTCTTGTTTTAATTATGAGGACACAAGTAACTGAGAACATGAGGTGATTAAAAGTTGCCTAGGACTGTGCCTATTAATACATTTCACAAGAGAGCTGCTTTACTTGATGTGCTCTTGGTGGCCAGATCCATTCACGGTTTTAGCTCCCCAGCGCTGTTCTTTCTCACTCACATCGTTCTGTGAAGGACACACAGAAAAAGAGAGTTAAACACCCAAAGAAATCACTAGTTACACACATTTCACAGCTCACAGCAAAACCTTCCAGCAGTCACTGAGACCACAAGGGTTAGAAAAGCAGCTTCACTTCCCCTCCACTTCCAGGGACCTGCTCCTGACAGTTTATTTTGCCAAGACATAGCCCCCACCCTGCAGAGCTCCTCTGGAACTGTCCCAGGACCCGCTCCTGGCAGATCAGCAAACCCCAAAAGCCATACCACAAAGTCTGGATCCGTCTCCCAGTCATCAGCTCCGTCATCCTGGCTGACAGACACGGTGTGGCCTGCAGTAGCCTTCCACATCTGCAACACCAGCAGGAGAAGCAGGGTCATGCTCCACTCCAGTGCCAGCTCATTTGGTTCATGCAGGAGCTGACTCAATGAGGAGATGGAATTCAAAATTCCCAATAAAGTATGCTATTTAACCACATCACCAAAAGCTGTGCTTGCAGCGAAAACAGGTTTGACCATTGGTGCTCAGGCTGTCTTCTCAAGCTGCCTTAAAAACCTGTTTAATTCTCCCATTTGCGCTGTATTAGGAGCAATTGCTGTTTCAAAGAGAACAGTGTCACCTTTCCTTGCCCAAATTAACGTGTGTCTTTTGTGCAGTCACTGCAGCCAAACACTTCTCCTCACACAGGTTTCCAAGCCAACATGCACCTCCAACAACTGCTAATTCTGGATCATGTGCATACAGTTAAGGGGTAGGAATAGGTGGAGTTTTTTTCCTCAGGCATTAAAACATTGTTCTTCACCTGCATTACACCTGCACGACCTGCCCTGCTGTGCAGTGAGTTTCAGCAAGGTGACAGAAATCCCAACAGCTCCAAGAATTTGCACACAATCCAGACATTGCTCCAACAACAGAGTACAGGAGTGTCTGTGTTCCTCGGGTAATCCCTTGTGAGACACGGTGTACACAAACGAAACAGAGGGCGACTGCTGGAGCACTGACAGCAGGAAGCGAGACTCGTGAAAAAGGCAAACAGTGACTTCTAGAAACAGCACCCAGCACTTTCAAGAGGTTAACGATTTGGGGCCTCTCACTTTCTGGAAACCTTATCCCCTGTGGAGCATCAAGTTGGAAGCTTTTAATCAACACTTCTGAATGCAACTAGTTAGCAGAATTCCTGATCTTCCTGGTGCTAGCGGCTGGATTTTACGCCCTTTATTCAATGTAAATCAAAACAAATAAATTCTAGAAAGCAAAACTAGAACATCAAACTACAAGCTGCCTGTTCTCCCAGCTTTTTCAGAACACACTTCAGAGAAAGGATTTTTCTTTGCTATTCAACTAGAGTTCAGCTTTTTAACAGCTTTTTTTTTTTCTGTCCTCTTACCTTCATCCTTCTAATTAAGAATAGATTACAAAGGTAATTATCACAGGCTATTTAATTCACACAAGCATAATTCAGTGGGCGGGATGAAAACTCCCTCTGAAATGCCTAACTAACAGTCCCTGGGTAAAGTCCGCCGCTCGTTCTGTTAGGCGTGTTCTGCAGCCTGGCAGAACCAGCTGATGAGCCAGTTCTATGGAGCATTTCAGAAGTTTCAGGACTGGTAACGTGAGTGAGAACAACTGAAAAACTGATAGTCAAACACCAGGGTAGCAAATGCTGGAGTAGCCTGGAAGGAGGGTGTAGAAGCAGAGCAGGTGACATCCTAACACAGTACGAATACGTTTCCCCTCATGTTTTTTCAGGTCTCCCATCTCTAAATTCCTCTGGCAGTTAAGGAACTAACCTTTATAATAGTACTTCATATCCAAAAAATCTGTGAGACTACGAGTTTATAACCCAAACTTTTAGAACGTGGATATTTTAACAGCATCCTTAAAATACTCTGTTCTAAAGCCTTCTTTCACATGATTGTGTCCGATTGCCCTACTCTTTCCTACTAAAATCCAATCTCTCACCAAAAAAAGCCCCAAAAGCCTTGGAAAGCAGAACCCAACCAGTTCAATAATAAAATTCAACATGGGTCCAAGTTCTTTCTAACTCCTCCTAAGAGGGATGTTTTGTATCCATCCTTCTGTGCTCCACCACACTGTGCAAGATGCTTAGGAATGGAATTCAAGTGACAAGAGCTGAAGCAGAGGTACATCTGTGTATGGCGAATTTCTACATACTTTGCGCAAAACACAACTTTTTTCCCCCCAAGTACTTGTTTCTTATGCTCACTTGATGGATGTACTTTGTTCATTCAGCTGTGCTTGGACATTTCAGAGAACAAAAGCTGGATCCTTCAGTCTAGGTTTCATTGCTTCCTCCTCAAGCTCTCACAAACAATAGCTCAGGGAAGAAGGATTTCACACGCACCCCCGTGCAAAATCCAGAATCCACCAGGATTCTTTGCAAATCATGCGCATAAACGCCAACATTTTTCCGCAGCTCAACCCTGCATTCTATGAAGTGAATTCCACAAGGAGCAAAGCAGCCCCAGCGACCAAGGCTCCCAGTCCACAGCCAGCAGGAATAAGCCTGGTTTCCGCCTGCTATTCCAGCACCGATTCCAGGGCAGAACGAGGAGAAACACGATCTATTCATGACTCACTGACTCACGTGGTCATGATTCCTGAAGGAAGAAGCAAACGCTACGGTTCGAACACAAACCCAGGCTAAATATACGCCTCGAATGTATGCGCTCCTCAGCGCTGCTATGACTAATCAGCACACACATCATCCTACCCAGCACCTTTAGCGGCACCCTCGGCAGCTCCCCGCTGCCCGGGCCTAGGGACGCGCTCCGGGCAGCAGCAGCCGAGCCCCGGGGCGCAGGTGAGGGGAGCCGGGCAGCAGCTCCCGGGCCGGCCGGGGCCGCACGGCCTGAGCCCGGCACCGAGGCCAGGGGGCTCTGCCCTGAGGGGCGCCCACGGCAGCGGCACCACCGCTGTGGGGACCCCCCGCCGCAGACGCTTCCCCGCAAGTTCCCAGCTTCGGAGGTGAAACAGAATTTTTTAAGAAAAGGGCACCGAGTCGCGTCCGCCCCCGTGCGCGGAGCCCGCGGCCCGGCTCCCCCTCAGCCCCGCCGCGCTTACTCTGCCTCTGCCGCCGCCTCCTCCTCGGCGCTGGCTCCCCGCCGGTGCTTCCCAGGCTGGCGGCGGCTGCTGCTGCTGCAATTTCCGCTTCTCCCGAGCTCCCACTTCCTCTTCCCGGCTCCAGGTGGGAGCGGGACGCGCTCCGCTCCGCCCCGCCGGGAGGGGCCCGGCCCGGGAACGCCGCCTCGCCCCGGGAGCCTGCGGGGCTCCGAGCCGCTCCAACAGTGATAAGCATTTATTTCTGGAGCCGCAGCTGGGCTGCTCTTTGCCCCGTTGCTTTCAGCCGCTCCAAAAATGCACCGTCAGGAGTTTTTAAATGGCCACAGGGGAGTTGTTGGTGCAGTTTTGGACATCCTTTTTTAATGTTAATACTCACTTTTGCACCGTCATGTTTTGGAAGTCGCATCTACTCCGTCCCCAGGGGTTCCCATCACTTTTAAAAGGTTCCCCCGGGGCTGGGGTCCCCCAGGGGATCCAAATGAAACAGATGCTAAAATGGAATCAACGAGGGTTTAAAACACTCTGGTAGGAGTTACTGGTTTGCCCACTGTTTGAGTCTTCTAGAGGAGGGAAAGGTCCCCAGGAACGCCATTTCTAGCGAAAAACATTGCAAACAAACACACGAATTCAAGCTGTAATAAAGGGCAAGATAAACAAAAAATCCAGGTGAACACAAATGCAATTCCAAACGTAGCCAGGTCACGTTATAAATCGGCTCAGCTACTTTTTCCTGGCTTAAATACAGTGCAATTTACCCTATAAACCGAATACAGCATATATAAAAAACTGGGCTAAACTTACTCTCAGAAAGTTGTCTGCTCGAGGAGAACAGAGGTGCAGAGAACCTCGATCCTTTGGGCAGTACTTCTGGCTGTCCTGTGTACTTTTGGAGACTTCACCTGTCCCTCCCATGTACAGGTAGGAATATAAACCACATTTATATATCACTTTTCACCCATCTGTTCCAACATCCCATATAAAACCACACGGTACTGCTACCTAACTACAATTGCCCTTTCCCCCCCCCAAGCCCCCTACTATTAACAAAAAATTAAATTAATAAAATGTAGAATAACTTGTGCACCAAAGCTACAACCCTGACAATGGGAAGTGAAAAACTTTCATTTTAAAGGCAAAGTGATTCTTTTGTTTCTTTAAAAAGTACCACCCCCAAACATAGAATGTCAGTTTTCATTTACCTGAAAATTAATTTTCCTGCCCCTCCCTCTCAATCTTTAGCCTACACCAAGTTCCAAAAATACGTTCTGCTTTGAACTACTGCTTTACCTGTTCTCCAAATCTTGGCGTGATAAATCACCACTTCCCACATGACACTGCTATAGCAGTTTAAAAGACAGAGTTCAAACATCTGTTTTGAGATTCCCCGTCCTTCAAACATGCAAAAATTGCAAGTTTAAAGTTCACTCAGATAATTCTGAAGCATACAGACAGAATGCATAGTTTAATTTTTTCAGCCCTCTTTCCAACTAAAGCCATTAGAGACATTTGGCAATTTACAAGACATTGTATTTAATCAAGTGTTATCTAAAGATCACTGTAACAAACCCAGGTGCCTTTTCCATGTGCAGCTTTCTTTCAGTGGGGTGTGTGGGAGTTATTAAAATTGAGCAAGACACGTTTTTCTGGATTTCTCCAGCACAGCTCTGCTGTGTAACTGAGAAGGAAGTCACCACACAGTTTGGCCAGTTCGTGAAAGCTTTCGCCATTTCACTCATTTATTCTACCTCTCATGTCAGTTCCATTGTTCCATAACAGTTAAGGTTTTACAGCCTCAAAATAATAAACGCAGTTTCTGTTCACATTTTACAAGTCTATCCCGCATTGGTTTCACTTTTGAGAAGCAACAATACATGACTTTGAACACCTACTATCACATCAGTGACCAGCAACGCCTAGGCAAGGTTTCTCTAAACAGCAAAGTTTAGCTGAGCAGTGAGTCAGGATTTCCTTCTGCAGTTTCATTTTAGTTTTTTCTAGAAAGATAGATTCTCTGAGAATATAAAAGAGACTGCAAATGAACAGACAGCAACTCGTACAGACAAGCCAGACAAACAGAGATGCATTACTGAACAAGGTTTGGAGCATCCACGGCAGTGATTCTCCAGGCATTCCAGACCCTGCTGTTGAGGACCTGATGAAATATGCTTCACTACTGCTTCCAGTATCCTGCAACTTTATCCTTCTGTCTTCTACTCAACGAAAGGGTTTACAAATATATCAAAATAGACATGAACAGCTCTACTGTGACCCCATTTTGCACTGGTTCCCTTGACTCGTATGTTTCTCCCCAAGTATCACTATGGTCACGATCCCATTTTATTACCAAAGCAACTGTTGGTGCTGTCTAGAACAGCACTTCCATCTTCATCATGTGGACCAGAATACACTGAAGTTGTATGACAGGTCTGGTTTACTATTTTAAAAAGCAAATCATAGCTCTAACTATGAGTAGAAGTAGGCAATAAAGCAGTTTTTTTCCAGAAAACTGGTGTTAGTGCATGTGAACTCGAACACTTCCAAAGAAAATGTCACATTGAACGGAATATTTTTGCTACTGGAGAAAGGTCATCATTTGAAACCAGATCTATAGGGCAGCAAACAATCATTAAGATGCTTTATTGACAATATCCACTCACTGCAAAAGTTTCTGCCTGCATACAATTAGATCTTAGCTTTTCCATAGTGTTTTATTGGCAGTGGAAAATGCATCAGTACTTTATTGAAAGAAAGCAATAAATAATACTGTGATAAAAATAGTTCAAAAGTAGACTGTACATATTGTTACATAATCTGAAAATACACAAAAGATTAATAGAAAAACAGAACAGTAACAATGGATTTCAGTTTTACAAGCAAGTTAAAAGTGGAAAACAAAATAAGAAAAAAGACATGCTATATATATAGTTGCATAATAAATAATGCACCATCTGAACAGATTCTTGCTGGCTTTTTAATATGCCATTTACAAGTGTCAGATACATTTTCTACTCATACAGTCCAAAATGGCTACAACCATCAAAATGAAAGTCCAGACAAGTCTTTAGAACAAGTTTACAAAACACATAGGATGACTTACATAAGAAAAGTAAGGCCTTTATTAGAAGATGCACTGCTTTTTTTCAGCCCATCATTGTACCTTCATCTTTCACTACTCATTTGACAGGAGGCTGCAGTGCTTTAGGATTGGTCCATTAAAACTGGTTCTACCAGCATCTTTCCACCAAGTGTTTTCAAGCAAAAAGGTCTAGGACAAAAAAAACCTCTCTGTGGCCTGTGGCTCACAACCAGGAATCATTATGAAGTCTGTCTTCCTCAGGTGAGGAAAAGCAAAACTAAAAGCAGTCCTTGGTTTATGGCTTGTTTTCAGTCACTGCGAAGAGCTGCGATACAAATACAGCACGGGCTGTTACCACTGAGGCAATCGCTCCTCCAACGTGTCCCGTAGGGTTAGGAGCTCCTCCCAGCTTTGCAAACAAGTTCTACTTTAAATAAAGACAAATTGCCACTACTTGACACATCCTCTGTGTGGAAAGGTACAGCTCTGAGAAGAACAACGCTCGTGTACCGTCCCTCCTACGTCAACAAAGGCTCACCTGAAAAAAAGCTGGACTTGTTTTCAGATCTAAGCTAAGAGCTCCAAAAGACAAAATATATACTGCTCGGTGTCATGATACTTTTACAAAGGTATTAAAATCCTTTTCACCTTCAGTTTCATTATTAAAAAACAACGATAATTACAGTAACTGCATAATTTACAAAAACCCTATATTGCTCATAGGGACATATACATACAAGCATTACAGTACATTCAGTTGGAAAGACTAAAATTAGAATAAAAAAATCAGCAATGATTTGATTTGTAGACTGAATAGAAACAGAAAAAGTAAGTAACTATATAAATGAGAAGTCACATAAATATAAGAAACATTTAGATTCTAAAATATTTTCTCTATAGTACTCATGAATTTATTTGCTAATTAAAAACTCTGTAATAAAATATCTCAAAGTGTCCATTTAACAAGTATTAACAGGTTAAGGGTTCCAAATGTTCAAAATGCTGCATATCACCGGTAGAAATAGTGTGGGTAAACTGCAAAAACAACAAACAAAAACAACACACAAAAAGAAAAAAAACAAAACACAAAAGATTCCATTAGCAGTTTTTAACCAACATTTCCTTCCAAGATTCTCACACACAGCTCAGCAGTGCAGCAGACATGCACTGAATTACTGCCATGCCACGCTGGATATAATTTTGTTGCCTCCTGCAATCTCCAGCTTCAGTGCAAAGTAAAGCAATGAGGGCAAATATTTCTGCCTCGAGGATTTCCATCCCACATCATCTGACTACAGAAAATCCTGAACCAGGGAGAAGAATCTGGGGGAGAGGAGACTTAAAACTTCGGTTTCTTGCAACTAATAATACTTTAAGAGAGCCCCTGAGATTATGAACTGACACACTCACATGGTCTGAGTTGCTACATGCAAGTTTCCTCTCTCAGCATTTCATATGTAAGAACTCCTTAGAACTCAACTCATACTTGCAAAAAGGTTCTGAATTTGAAGAAGCAAATACATGAGTTGGAAGGGATGCTACCAGTAAGAAGAAAGAAGTTGCAAGCAGAAAAGATAATTTACAGTCCATGAAAGATACCAGTGAGGGGGAAACATCCACTGAATTGATTTTTAAAAATTCATTATAGTTTAAAAAAAAAAAAAAAAAAAAGATCAGTTTCCTGACTTGCTTGCAAAATCAGAGAATCAGAATCAGTACTGTGCCATAAGAAAATACAGCAGAGGTTGCTGCAGGAACATTCCAGACTGATCTTTCACAAGCCAGAGTACGTGGATTTCATGTTACAACACATCAAGCTGCCTTTTATTGGCAGCACTGCCCCCAGCTCCCCAAATTTAGGCTGCAGGTAGCTAAATCCAGCCAGCCAGCCTAAGCAATCACAGTGGCATGGAGTGTCCAGGAACTGGGAAACTGCAGTTTTCCCTGTGACAATTCAATACTGAAGCATGTTTTAGTGGGACCACTCAGACCAAGCAAAGACTCAGAGATCAACAATCTGAGCTGCAATGTCACACACTGGATTGTTTTCTTTCCTTTCCATTCCTAATTTATTCTTTTCCTCCCCTCCCCACTTCCACTAGCTGTGTTTCATCCAACCTCTGATTCCAGCATTTTCTACAGAGCTATTTAGCACAGACTCTTTTTGAGGCTGTTTAAAAACCCTCACAAGAATAAAGTACTGACAAAACCCACTATTTACACATTCAGTCTTTGTTGTAGGAAATAAACTCTGGATTTTCAATATGACAACCTACCCTCAAAACTTGGACTGTTTTCTAAGTGTGTAAAACCACTGTAGTAAAATCCCTGCTGTTTTATTTCACAAATAGCTGCTTTAGTGTTATTCCTATCAGCTTTACTCACCAGGAGAAGGCTTTAACAGGAGTAGGTCCTTACTGTAGCAGAATCCAATCTTTGTGTTCCTGATACACTGCCTATTCCAAGAAGCATGGGAAGACATGCAGAACACAGCATGCATGTTAGTTTTCAAAAAAAAAAACCCCAACCCCTCCACAGCAATGGTGATTACAGCTTTGGTACTCACCCAACTCTAAGGTTACAAGTTAGAAAAGCAGAATTTATTTTACAGTTTGTATATTAACCACTTCTTGTTCCAGGGGCTAACAAAAAAGAATTCTAAAGAAAGACCTGCGTGCCAACTAGCACCTGGAAACTGGCAAAGGTGATTTTGTAAGTTATTTACTACTTTATGTAGTTTGCAAATATTTAATATTTAACAAAGAAAGTGGTTTTACATGGTAAAGACTTAATTTACTTTCACTTAGAGAATTTTCCACATGAATTCTGGACAATATTTTGTGCTAGTGACAGTATCTAAAATTTAGAACAGCTTAATGAGAGTAGCATCAGATGCAAAAATTGGTTTTTTGAGCTTTATGAATAAATAAGGGTTTTCAGAACCTGAGGCAACTCTGAAAGATTGTGTTCTCACCCTGTCTGTTCCAATAAAAAACATTTTATATTTGTTTCTACTTGTCTCTTGTAAACTAAATTCAAGTCAAAGTTTATTCTTATGTTGCTACAGAGACGGTTTTTAAACAGACAGGATCCCTCATGTGACAGGTGATCAGCTTCCACTTCCAGGTGGGATTTCTGGGGTCTGCTTTTGTTGGTTTGGGTTTTTTTAATTCATATCTGTGTGTGCACACCTATACACAAAGATCATTAAGTACATAGCAATGAATGAAACTGATTTCAAGTATGCTCAATATTGAAGTGGCCACTGCAGGAGGGGTAATGGACCTGGTTACTCAAGTTTTACTAATCTCAAAATTATCTGAGGGGGTTTACTCACATCATTTTTGAATGCATTTTATTGCATTTCAGAAATGGGGCTCATACTGGTCTAATTGCTGCCAATTAGAAATTATGCATCATGTGATTCAAAAACTCCTTACTAAGCTGTCATTTTATTTCTCCACTTTAAATTACATTTATTTCTAGCTATGATTCTCATTTTGTTACTCCAGTGATGTAAAAAAAGAAACTCCACCTCTAGTACAGCTTCCTGAAATGACAAAGCACCCTATGGTTAAACACAGTGTTATAAATACAACCATGCACAAGGCAGATGCTTTTATGCAGCAAAAAGGTCATTTGAACTTAATTCCCCTGGAATCTCAGGCAAAAAAAGCACATCATGCTTAAAATTATACAAAATCAATACCATCAATCTGCATCTTCTTTGGCTGCATAGAGGGTGAAGACATTGAGGTTGTAACTCTGAAATTTGCAGGAAGAGTCTCTGCTGATCCAGCAGCTAAACCTCTTATGTCCTTTGGTCTAAACTTCTTTCTCCACGAAGGTGCTCTCCTAAAGCTCTTATCATCATCCTGTCATATTGACAAACAACATTAGCAGTGCAAAAAGTGTGGGATTGTTACTGACATTAAAAGGATTACTGACAAACTTAACTAAATGTATCACCACTGAAGGAGGTGATTGTGAGGAAATAAAAAGTAAGTGTATTAAATACACTGCCAAGCAGGGTTTTCCTTAAGCACTTGGGTAAATGTAACTTAATTACCCAAGTGCATTCTCCTTTCCCCATTAATACATCTGCATCTTTCAAGCAATATTCCCACCTCAGAAATATAAACTGTATTTAGTAAGTGCAGCATTAAGTCCCACTTCCAAAAACATCTTTGTCAGAGAAAGTATTGTGTCAGTGCAAATATTCCCACTGGGCAGCTCCATTTGCCAGCTTCCCATTTAGAAACAGTTCAATCCTTCAAATGCTGTTTTAGCTCAGATTTATTCCCTTGTACAATTAGGAGATAAGTGCCTACATTATTTGAAGAGATCTTGATGATCAAACTGCCCTGTGCCACTAGAACAGAGCAAACATCCGTTCCCTCAAAGCTCCTTTTGCAGTTTGAAATCTCCATGAAAAATACTTCAGAAAACCATCAAGCTGCTTTCTGATGGGTTATTAAAATCTTGGTAGAGATGCACATGGGAACAGAGCAGCCAGGAGCTTCCCCTTACCCTGTCCTCTTCCTCATCCCAGCAGCAATGTTTTTGAGACTGGTTTCCTGAGCTGAGGTTAACCACAGAAGGGTTGTGCCACTTCAGCCTTAATCTGGACCACTTTTGCCTACATGTGCTACCACATCAACTCCCATCAGCACCAAAGATGAGGCAGCATGGAGTTAATTAAGATTCTGCTGGGGAAGTAACATCAATTTGAATCTGTTCACTGAGCAACTTAAAAGGTTAAAGATGGAACACTCTCTCATCTGTGCTGTGGGTGCACAAAACAGCCTCACACTTAGAAAGCTTTATACTCATTTTGATGCAGTTTATGCAGTAAGATCACAGGCTGCCCAACAGAAATTACTGGTCTTCTGCAGCAGTATGAATCAAAATTAACATGAGATTTCTTAAAAGCCCCTCGAAGCTCTTTGAAATACTGCTCTTTAGGATAAAGTGCCTTTCTCTATCACACCTTGTTCATCTGCAATGCTGGTCGCTCATTTTCCCATATTTTAGATAAAGAGGATTCAGCCCAAAGTGCTGTTATTAGACATTAACCACACGAGCTACAAAACCAAATTTGCAATTGTTCCCAATACTTTCATATTCAAAGGCATCTTACCAAAATATACAAACCCTGCTGTATTTAGAAACCATCAGGGACAGGGAATTTCACGTTAAGGTTTCTGTCACTATTCTGTCAAAAGCTTAAAGAGGTTCAAGCTAAATTCTTTCACTGAGCAGGTCTGATAAAGTTTCCAGGACTGCAAAATGGGTCAACAACTCGAGTAACTTACTTCATCAAGTCTTCTGTCAGTGCCCATAGCAAGAAGGTTATTGAATTCCCTCTCCAGAACAGCACGAGCCTGAAGTTTGTGGTATGAAAGAAATGGAAGTTAATTACAAAAGATTAGCAATTAGTAACCTATAAATGATTTTAAAAATTTAATAGGACCCAAATTGTTTAATGCTTTCTTATCAGATTAACAAACATAGTTCGTACTTGAAAAGTCAGTACTTGAAAAGTTACAGTTTAATTTGTAACTTATTAAAAATTTAAGGAAGACTTAACAGCTCTCCTTTAGTTGCAACATGAAAGTTCATGATTCTGGCTCAAACTTAGTTATTTCAGAGTAAAAACTGGCAAACAACAAAAATGATGAGTTTCACACTACTGTTGTGAAGATGGGCTATGAGGAAAATACTAACATAAATATTAACGATTTTTTTCTCAAGCAAATTTACCAATGAGAATTGTTATTAACAACTAGAGAACTATTAGAAAGGCACGATTTAAAGTTTTTCTCTTGCGTGACAATGGACAACTTTCCATTGCTGAAGTTTCTAAATGCTCTTAACTGTGAAAAAAAGCAATCAGCTCCAGTTTTAACCTTCCCAGAGGCCTAAAGCACCTCCTCCTTGCTTACCTGTGTGTTTTGAGTGGGGATTTGCAGCAGGAGAGCTAATGCATTGTAATCAAAGGATTCATCTAAGGCCACAAGTGCACCGTGAACTCCGCTCTCGATCAGGTTGTTCGCGTATTCCTTAAGGCCGATGGACATGACCCAGTGGATCATCCTCTCATTGCTCCACACAAGGACATCTAGGGAGGCAAAAACACAGTGCCAGATTCATTATAACACCATTTCTCTGAAGCAAATCAGCCACAGTCATGAACTGGATGACCGGATTGGCTTGGAGTGGAAAGTAATACATATTAGAAGTCTGCTGGAAGGTGGTTCACACCCTAACAGTTTAGACTTAAATATTCCAAGGAGAAGTTCCCCAGGGGCAAGAGATGCATCCATTCCATTCGGGAGGCTAAAAACAACCTACCAGCCACAGCCCTAGCTTGTTTGCTGCCAGTTAGTTGTGATTCCTGGGAATGTTCTCAGGCACAATTAGCAAATTAACCACCAAAAGGTATCAATGCTTTAAAAGGAAAGAGCAGGCACAGAACATTCTAAGCAAATTTTAGACTCAGATATCAGAAAATACTTCTGATATTAGGCAGGGAAAAAATTTCTACGGGAAGTCTTGGAAAACCATGAATTCCCACCCTGCTTTCTCTTATTCCTTCTCTCTTGTTCAATAATCACCATGAATCTGGAAGACATAAATACCTAAGTCACTTGGATATTTTTTCATCAACTGCTAGGTAATAAAAATTACCAGCCACAAGCAACAGCAAAATGATGCAGATGTAAAGTTATGTCAAAACAGGGGGAAAAGAAGAAAATAAAGAAAAAAAACCCACCCAAAAGCATGTTCTTAACTCTCATTCTCCTAAAACATTTTGTTTCAAACTTCAGAGCAGTATGAGTTTCAAAAATGTTCACAAGTAGCACAAGTAAATGATTTAATGATGTGTTTTATCATTCAGTGTTCAGTGCCGACATCCAGACGCCTTGTGCATTTAACACTTGATATTTTATAAGTGATTCCTTCCCCTAAAGCCTTTCCTTTGTTAATGAAATTTTGAGGCTGATCAGTGAAAACAGGGCAGAATCAGACTGAGGTGAAGACAATACACTAACCTTTAATTTCATTCTGGCTTTCTTCTCTTTTTCTTTCCAGTTCTTTTCGGTCATAATTCAGTCTTCGGAGGCACATAATTCCACACTGAAAACTGTTTCTGTTTGGACCAGAGGAAAAAAAATTGGAACAAATATTTAGAGATAATGGAAACATTTCCTGTGGGTGAGGTCTCCAACTTCAGCCTCTTTACCTGTGGAAGCTGTCCACCATTTTCAGCTGCCCACGCAGGTCTTTTTTAGTTAAGTGATCCAGCATCCGAGCATCCACCAGACATTCCATGAAGTAGCTGCGGTACTGAGGGAGCCCCAGGCTCGGGAGCCACTCGTTGCCAATCCACTCGTGGTTCATGTCACCATAGGCTAATGTCTGGTTTGAAAAAAAATTAAGGAACAAGCTTATTGAAATGAGAAATGAAAAAAGAAAAGCTACTTTAGACAGCCTATTTTAAAGAAATTGCTTATTTAATTCTTAGCCTGCAAAGATAAGCACATCAGAGTACTGAATACTACGTGTATGTTTTCCAAACAAGTCACCCTCGTGGAGAAAAGCAGGTTCAGATATACAGATCAGCAAGTAAAACTGCCTCAATTTATATCAAGAAATAGCATAACAAAATATGCAAGAGGCAATAAAATTTTTAAAAATACTGATCTGCACGGTTGGATAGCAAAAGCCATAGAATTTCATTGTGTTGAGATGTTGCAAATACTCTCTCTCTTGAAAACTGGGGGGGGGGGAATCTTATTTTTCATGTGACTTTATAAAGAAAAGATATCAGAAAAATAACTGCAGGCCTTTTTAAAGACAGTTAGCTATTTTCAGAAACTGATAAAACTGAAGAAGAAGCCATTCTAAATGCTAGTCCTTATCCTAAAGACTTTTCCCATTACAGTTTTGATCTGCAAATCACCAGGCATTTTTGTAGAGAAAACATCTATAAAGATGAGAGTTTCTAACTGTATATCTAATCACTCCTTGGGCAACAAAACCCAGAAGCTCCTTTTTTCAAAAGTGTAATAATTGAGATTTTTCTGTTAGAAGTCAAAAGCTTTATTTCTCCTCTAGAGGAAGCACCTTCCAGAAAGGAGCAAGGCCACAGGGAAATGCACCTAAGCCATCAGAAGGTAGAAGAGTCAAAGAGCTCCTTACTCTGGGCTTGTTACCACTGACAATCAACAAATGAGTAGCTGAGATGTAGTTAATGGGACTTAAACCAGGTTTAAGCTGGAGGGCAGCCAAGCAAGAAGAGCCTGTACTGTCCAAAGGTATGGATCACGGGTAAACCCCAAGTTTTGTTTATATCCCTGTATAAATACTCAGCTACATCAGTGCCTGAAAATACAATTAGGATTTGCCACCACTTTAAGGCAAAACAATTAATCAAGGGGGATTACAGAATTAGTGCATAGAAATCTACTTAACCATCCAGGCCCAGGGTATCTTGTGGCACACCTGGGATGGTGGCTGGGTTGGACAGGGATTTTCTGCACAGAGCAGATATTCCTCTAGCAATTCTGGCTTCCCCAGAGAGCCACCCCCCACCAAAACATTAAAATATTTAAATCACATGTATTTCCCAAGTGTGCATTGTACAGAGATAAGCCTGCAGCTTCCCCCTCTCCCACTCCCCAGGTCACACCCAGAATCACTAAAAGCTGCTGGTCTAAAGGAAAACCAGATTCTTTCATGCTCTAATGATTGTGACAGTTTACATACAGTCCATAATATTAGATAAAGTTTCCAACCTGAGCCCAGCTTCCCTCCTCATCTTCCTGTTAGGTGGTTAGGAAAGCAAAAGAACACACACATATTAGTGGTTAAGTTTAGTAAGGAGGTCAAAGTTAACGGTGCACTGCAAGACTCTAAATCTACTGCATACCAAAGGATCTAGATAAAGCAAGCATCATGCAATGTAAAAAATTATACACAAGGCATTTATTTTTGTATGAGAAGTTGCAAACCCCATCTACTGATTAAGTTTCTGGAGAGAAGAAATTTCTGCACCAATAATTCAATTTGTCTATTTGTCAATCAAGTCAGAGCTCCATTTTACAGATCAGAATTTTGTTTACAATCTTATCAACGTTGATTTTTTTTTTTTCCCTCCCTTCTGGAAAAAAAGCTATCAAGATGCAGATTGCAAGGTTAATAATTAGAAGAAGCAATGATCCAGAATTTTAGTGCGTTATTTTGAAGAAAAAAAAAAAAGACCAAAAAAACCAGACCAAAAGGTACTTGATTCAAATGTTCAAGAAGTGGGAAAAGCACTCTAAGGAAGAGAAGTGGCAACACTGTAAACTAACCGTTTGTTGTGTGGCTGTAAGATTTTCCATCTCTTCATGTGTTACCCAGACATTTCCCGTGGTCTAATATGAGCCCACAGGGAATCAATCCCATCCAGTGAAAGGAAAGCAGTAACAAAGAGGAGAGGTTGCAGAACAGATAAGCAATCGGTACATGTAAGGAGCAGGCATGGGCAAAGCAATGGTCTCTAAGTCAGGTACAGCTACTGAAAGTCATGGCATGCAATAAAAGCCTACCCACAGGGATCAACTTCTTCACAGATATTAACAAAACTGAGCGTCAGAAACAGCTTACAGGACTTCATTAATGGCTAAACACTCAGCTCTGCTCTAATCTGAAAAATACATTTGTGGTCTAGCATATAACCCCAGGAAGAACTTTAGACTGCAGGGCAGACAGACTCACGAGAGAAAATTCCCACTAAGTGCCTAAATTTACTATAGAGAGACAGGTGACTCCTAGTTCGTGTCACCTGTATTATTTGGAGTTAATGGCCTTATAGCTGCATTAAAAGAGCCTCCAACTATCTCACAAATTTCTGTACAGACATGTATGCTTCATCTGGATTTTAAATTCTCTGGAGGCCAAAAGATGAGGTGAATAACATGTACTCTAACTACTTTGGATTACATACTTAGACTGAAATAAATTTCTCTTTTCCTTGAGAAAGAAAACTGCAGTTATCCCTTTAGTTAATTTCCATGAAAGGAAGGAACAGCCTATATTTAAATAATGTATTCCTTTCCAAGAAATTCTTAATAGAAGCTCAGTTTTAAGTTTACAGTCAAATGTTGGGAATTTCTAGGTGTTTAATGCTGGATGAGTTTCCTTACCGTCCTTGAGGTGGGAGGGGCAGAGGGGCTGGTTAATGACATGATTTCCTGGATGGCCAGCCTAAGCTTGAGCCTGTGCAGGGGATTGCTGATCCCGATTTCCCGCTGGATTTCCGTGTCAGACAGGGCTGACATGATAGCACCGCTTTTCACATTGGCTCGGCAGGCTGCCACGTACCAGGCTGGCATCCCCACCCACAGCTGCAACACAGAGAA
Organism: Corvus hawaiiensis; assembly: GCF_020740725.1. Taxonomy (NCBI): domain Eukaryota; kingdom Metazoa; phylum Chordata; class Aves; order Passeriformes; family Corvidae; genus Corvus; species Corvus hawaiiensis. The sequence goes on along the minus strand of NC_063218.1, from coordinate 63,623,356 downwards.
AAGGAAGTAAGCAGGAGATGGAAAACATTCCTGCCTCCAAACCCTCGCAGTCTTTACACGTCTGTACACTGAGGGGGCTTTTTATTAATTTTGGAAGGACCACTCACCTCCAGCCACACCACCACAGTGGGCCCATCCCACTGTGCAAAAGGCAAACCTTGTCTTCTGGCTTCCTCCAGCAACTCGTGCCTACAGTTAGAGAAACAGTCATTAGTTATAATGGATGTTACTATGTCAGCACTGCACTCGCCCCCCTGTCTCCTTTCCAATAATTAGCTTATTCCTTTCCCAGCCAGCCTTGTATGATACCCCCCTCAGGCAGGTACAGCACGTGTACAGGGACTACATAGGGATGAAAGCTGAACCGGCCAGGAAATGTGAGAGCAGCAGAGATGTGATCTTGCCTTTCAGAACCTGGTGTCTGAAGCCACTACTGACACTCTACCCAACACTCCCAACCCAAAGCAGAGATGTCAGGCTTATTTGGCAATCAGATTCTCAGCTGCTGCAGTTTTCTGCTCAGCAAAGCTGAACCAAAGCAGTCATTTTTCCTCAGCGTGTGCAGATCTGAAACCTGTGGCAACACATGAACCATCAGACACCCCCGTCCATCAGGCTGTCAGGGCTGGAACCTGGGACAGAGACCATTTCACTGGTGAACTTCAGCCTGTCAGAACGTCAGGGACAGCTTCACACAACCAGAGCTGTGTTTGGCAATTATATCCCGAAGGGCTGTGTACTGAAACTCGGCTTTCATCTCCCATGATGACACCATTTCCTTTGTTCTTCTGAAACAGAAGCGCCTGAAGTTTCATATTGACAATTCAGCTTCCAGAGACAATGGAAGCTCACAAGGTCCCTATAAAAAGCTGCCAAAAATGTTTGATAAACCAAAGGACAAAAAGTAGCACTGTGGGTATAAGCATGCAATGCTGCTTGGATATGCCTGGCTGAAAACATGGAGAAAGCCTAAAAAAAGCATTTTTACACTGCCTTTGAAAGCCAGTTGTATATGGTTAAATCTCTGCTCATTCTCCTTTGAAAATCAGAAAAAACAACTTCACCTAATTAGACTGGTTTTACTATTCTTCATGCCTGCAAGTGTAGAATTAAGATATGCAGCAATACTACAGATTCAAGATCCTACATGAGGTATTTACCATTTTCTCGCTATTTAAATCAAATAAAATCTCCTTGCCTTCTGAGCTGTCTCACTGGATACTCTAAGATGATAGCATTTTTAGAAGTTATAGGTATTAAAATATACAAGGCACCTTGAAGAGTGATTACTGACAGAAAAGGAGCTTTTTTGCTACTCCTACAAAATGGAAATGCAGCATTCAGCTCTTTCAGACATACCTGGGATCCTCATGTTATATTGGTAGGTAACTAAATATTAAAAAGCAATCAATGAAGTAATAAATATACTAGCAACTGCTTTATCAATAGATAGCACTTCTCCACCTGCACACCAATAAATTACTATTGCTCTGGAAGAACCTCCCAGTAATTTATCCTAATTAAATGTGCTTCCCAGCAATGGGAAAAGGGGAGGAAGGAAGGGACTGCCAGACAACTGGTTACAAATAACCACACTAGGTACCATTTTAGGATCCATCCATTAAGGTGGAACAGTGTTCAGCAGCCAGCAGCTCAACTGCTGAATTTCACTAACAAAGAAGACTGTAAAAGCTTAGACATATTTGTACACTTCAAAAAGATACATATATTTCTAAATTGGGAATAAAGGATCAGCTATTTCCCTGCTACTGTGGAACACGTTACATTAATTCCACAAATAATTAGCCCTGAACACATTCAGTTCTGCTTCTCTTTGTTGTGTAAAGATGTAAAAATTAGAAAAATAAATTAGTAAGATACTCTGAAACATTGCTCGGTAAGAACAGAATAAAATGCTTAATACTGTATTTGACAGAAAGGAACACAACGTTTTTTCCAAGTAGTTTAACTTCCAAATTGGTGTCTTTGCCTTCCTTCTTGGTGGTTGTGTTGTGTGGAGTTCAGAGAAAATCAGTGTCATTTCTGGTTGTTTTGTAAGTCTCATTGTGTACTTCATGGTAACCATGAAACAGTGAATCCTTTGGAGTAGGATACAAGGAACACATCAAAAATGTAAGGAGAGGTTACAATGCAAACTTGAAACTCATGCTGGTATTGTAGGGAGAAAATAATTGTGTGATGGAGAAAAACACATAGAAATAGAAACAAATAAAAAAATGTTTATGACATGACTTTATGCAGAAATTATTCAATGGATCCAAAGAGGAAAGCAACCATGAAGTGGAAAATTAATTGCAGAATTTGTTCATATGCAGTAAGAGATAAAAAACTTGCTTGCACAGAAAATCATTAACCCCCAAGCTCAAGATGTAGCCCAGGCACAAAACGTCTCATAGGAAGAATTCAGAAGCAGCTGCTGTTTCATCTGCAAATGATGCATCAATGGTTTTTTTCCTAGAGCAGAGAACTTCCCTTTTCCCACTATTCCCTTCAAACTCCACCAAGACACTCGCTGCATTCCAGTAATATGGGATCACATCCCTGAAAGATCACAACTGCCAGGCCAACTGAGTCTCAGAGCCCAACCATTACACCAGATGTGGATCTGGTGGAAATGGGTGCAAAACCCAGCCCCGTATCTTTGTGAGGAAAAAGATATTGCAATGGTGCCAGACAACAGGCGGTATAAACCTGGCCCTGTGAAGGATAAAAGAATGCCAAAGGAGCAGCTGGCTACTGGAATAACTCATAGGTGACAAAACCAAGGGACAGATGTCTGGAGACTTAATAAAAAACCTGGCTGAGCTTCCCTTGGAACAGGAGCCCAAACACGCTGCTGCAAGGGGGGAAGGCTTGTTGTTAGACACATACCAGAGGCATCTCACAGCAGCTGGGGAGGACAAAAGCTGTGGTCATAGGGAGTGAGAAATGATGTCAAAGCTGCAGGTGGTGCCTGATGCAGCAGTGAGTGCACAAGACCCTCTAGGGACCGTGTGAAGGATCTGTGTTCAGCAGGGCTCTTGGCAGGAGAGCACATGCTCACCCCACAAGGAAAACAAAGCAGCCCTGAGCAACCTCACTCCGTCACTGGATTAAGACAGCACGGGAATGGATACATCCAGAGCTCGTAGCCAGAGGGGAGTGCTGCATCCCAGATTTCTTGGATGGAACTGAAGAGGACTGATTTGGAAGAAGTTCAGAACACAGTAAACACTGCAGTGTGGGGAAGAGAGTGATACTGATGGAAGTGACAGAGCTTCAGGGTATAAAAACTGAGAAGAAACAGTTGTAAAACATGAGATGGAAATAGGCAGAACATCAGGGGAAAGTCAATATCCTTATTCTAGATTGAGTTCAGGGATGTAGTAAGTCTTTTGTGTGTGAGAGTTATCTTAAATTTAGGGTTGCCTTCCTTTTTGCTGAATACAGTACTAAGTTTGTTGTGCTGTACACAGAAAAGCACACACACAGTTGTGGCAAACACCGTCACTACTACAGCTCACACAGAAGATGAACACAGCACTAAAAAGGACTTAGCTTTAGTCAACACCGAACAACAGTTTCACAGAAGTACATCTACCTTGGAAACACAAACACCTACTATTGCTAAGCAACTTTCAAACCCCAGATTACAAAACTAATTTAATCTAAGAGGGTTTAATATTTCCACTATAAAAGCTCACGCCATGCAAATTAAGACAGGACACCAAACTAGCTTTCACACTGAACTAGGTGACACTGGATTTATTTCAGCAACACATTTTCATAATATATTCTTTTGAATTTACTATTTCCTCTCATGATCTGACTTTAAGAAAGGACAGAGGTTTTAATATATTGCTAAAAAATCCAAACGAGATTTATCATACTTGCACAACAATCCTTAAAAAATAAATACAAACTTACCCTGATTTTGCACTACCACATCAAATGGTAAACAAAAGGAAAATAAAATCATAAAGGACAAATATAAAACTAGGATTAAACTGAACTCAAAGGCATACAAAGACAAATAATGTGTACTGTAATTTAATTCTGTAACTATAAATAGGTTTTCGTTAGCAGACACTAAACACTGCCCTCAGCCTGTTTGTGCACATGCAAGCAGAAATCAGAAAGATAAACGAGCAAATAGGGATTAGAGACAGCTATAAATAGAAGGAGCTGTCGTTGTTCCAAGCATTCAGGTAGCTGGAATTCTTTTTGCTGAATACAAGGTTTTGCAAGCAAACAGTCAGTTGGAATTTGTTTTAACCCAGCCTCCTCCAAAATCAAAGTGAAAAGTAATTCAGAGCAGCTTTACTACTACTTCTTTTTGATAATGAGCATCTCAGAAAGCAGCAAGGGATCTTTGACCCCTTGTGATAATATTGCTTCCCATGTTCAGAATACCCCTCAGGATTCTGAGACAGCTGCATGAAAGCATCTTACTGGGATTTTTCAAATGATAGATTTAGATTGTATTAATTTCATTGAGTGGTAGAGAATACAAGGCTCCAGGGAAACCTTAGAGCCCCTTCCAGTACCTAAAGGGGCTCTAGAAGAGATGGAGAGGGGGGTTTGAAGAGCTAGGGAAGGCAATTCCAAACTAAAAGTTTTCATCTGTTTAATATAGACAGCTGCCTTTTAAGCAACCTACAACATGCAGCCATAAATTATACTTTAAGTAATACCAGTACATTTTTGAAAAGCAGAATGTTTACAAGAAAAGTCATGATTTATCTGCAACTGCACTTTTTGCATTTCTTAAAGCAAGACAGTATGGATTGTTTTACTTGAGAATGAAACTTGTGGCTGGTATTGAGAAATACCTATATTGCTCAAAGAACAGACCTTAACACTATTTAGATATGACCAGACTAAAACTATTTATTCAACCAAGATGTGGTATGACTTTAAAGCACTGTAGAAAAGGGAAAATACCAGATCATAATAATGTATGATTGCCTTCAGTGTAGCAGTCTGAAGAAAAACAGCTGAGCCTTCTGTTATCCAAACAAACCCACATTCCATTCCAACTTTTCAAACCAACACACTGCTGGTTTTCATTAGCAGCCACCAGGCATTATTCTTATTAGTTAATAGAACTTAGGTACTGCAAGAAATCTCTCTCAAAGGGAAAATTAGCACCCTTTCTTTCCAATATTTACTGTCTGTCTTCAGAAGGCAAGGAAAGTCTGATCTTCATCAGTTTTTTGACAGCTGAACAGAACAGAAGCAGCAGAAGTTTAAGGCTCAGCATTGGGGGAAAAAATGCAAGGAATGCCTGATCCTACTTATATAAATATGAGTGTTTCCTGTACTGCCATATAAGCATCAAGTCAGGATTTCTACCAGTAACAGTATCTGTTTTTCCCCTATGATTAGTCTTTGCTTCATCTGTTCCAAGTCTGGGAACAACAAAGCATGCAAACAGACACTCAAAAGGTGAGCAGTAAACTGAAGATTTTCTGGCACAGAGTGATAAAATTCTCTGGACTAGGAAAAGGTAATTGCATACAAGGTGCCATAAAAAAGGAACAGTCACAATTGATTTAAAAATGGAAGAAATCAAGGCTATATGGTGCAAAGAGAAAGATTTCAGCAGACAATCTTAAACAGAAGTGAAAAAATTAGTGAAGAGAGAAGCTGTCAGCAGCTGCAACACAAAGGGACAGAGAAAGGAGCCAGCAAGTTCATGTACAGGGATGTCTGCACACAGCATCTCATGCTTCCCTTCTGTCAATTCCTTCACACTCTGGGCAAAGAACAGCCAAGAGCAACTTTGGGAAATCTCCCATTTGAATCAAAGGTATTTATAATTTATTATATTTAATCCCTCCCAAAGCAGGTATTAAGTATAATAAATTTGGGGGAGATTTGGTAAGAGTCCACTTCTATCTCTGAATTTCTTTATTACAGCAGTCCAATAGTAAGTTTTCAGCTGAAATTCCTTTCAAACTTACCATGACCCATGCTGCTATTAATGTTCTGGAAAAATAGTAACAAAAAATAAATCTACAGAGACTTATTAACCATAGCACCATATTAGGCAAAAAATACCCCAAAACCAAACTAAAAAATAAAACCACAGCATTTTTAAACAAAGCAATACATGATTAACACAGGATTCCAAATATCTGGTAACTTACTTTTTCTGCATTTTCCTGTTTTTCTCTGCCTGACCTCCAAGTTTGCTGAGACCTAATGCATCCTGAGAGGAACCATCTGCTTCTCCCATGCCACCTACAAAAAAAACCCCCAAACTCAAGTCAGTCTTAACTTAATCCTTTGTAATATTACTGATCAGGAATGTGTAAAACCAAACCTCCAAGCCCATATCTCTCACTGTGTAAGAAAAAGCAAACCAACCTTGTCCCAGAGCTTCCTTGCTTGTTTGTCCAGGTCGTCCCTTTTCCTTCTTGCCAAACAGGCGGCCAATAGAGGATTTGATCCCCTTCTTTTTGGGGGCTTTGTGAAGGGAATCTTGGCTGCTGTTACTGCTACTAGGATTACTTGTTTGCCCATCTTGTGAACCTGTTGAACTGTACCAAAAAAAACATCATAAAGGAGCCCATGCACAACAAATTCACCAGAGATAAGTTCAGGGTTCTGTGTGAGTTACTCAAAGTTCAGTGACTCACTAATGACATTTAATTTCAGCTTTTATGAGTTATGAAAAGAAATGTTGATGGCACAAGTTCCTGACTGAAAGGGACAGACAAAGATTGAAATACTTGAGTGGAATCCATCTCAGATACTTAGGAACTTTGAAAAGAGTATCTGTCAATCCAAGTGATGGCGATTTTGCAAGTTATATCTCAATTTACAGCTAAGTTACAACTTAAAGAGTTGAAAGTTACACTTTTTATTTCCCAGACATGAAGCACACTTAACACAGACTCAGAGTACCAAAAGACTTCCCATGATGCCATTTCTAAGCATTAGCAAAACCTACATTCTTAATGTTTATGTAACAGAGTCACCCATTTAGGTGTCCACACTCCTGGCTTTTGAGAAACGCTTCAAGACCCAGACTGAAGCCCTACAGGCTGAACAGCTCTGCAGTTTGGGGGTTTTACTCTGATGCTGTGGAACACTGAGCTCCTGGTAGGTCTGAGTGATTCCCAGCTACTCACTTCCTAATGTCCCTGATATCTTCATGGCTCACTGTATGCAGAGCTCCTTTCTGGACTCTGTCCAGACGCAAAGACCGAGGTGAGGAAGGTGGCGATGTCTCGCATTTGATGGTGGTTTTGTCGTCTCGTACCTCTTCTCTGGAAGATGGAGACTAATGGAAAAGGAAGGAAAATTTCAGGGGCAATGCTGAAACATGAACGCAATACCAACTCTAAAAAAAACAGTGAAAGAAAGAATCTTATTTCAGCATTAAAGGATTACTCTTGCCCTTACCATTCTGCTGTTGCCTATTTTTTGCTTGATTTCTTTCTGAATTTCTTGTTACCTTCAGTGACAAACTATTAAATTCAATCTTAGCTACTGACACAAGAAAGTAGCACTTATCTTTTATTCATTTATAGGGCTAAGAACTAAAGTAATGCCTTCAGCACCATAAAATGAATATACCTGTCACCAGTTTAAGCAAGTGCAAAGACAGAAATAAGAGACCCGTGAAAAGAGTTATTAGCAAGATCACTGACTCCGTGAAGTCAGTTTCTACACACCTTTGGCTACAAAAGTTTGAGAAACAGAAAGAATAACTTATTTGTGTGTGCACTGACAGCTTTTAAAATGAAGCACTGATGCATGAAGACTGCAAAGCAGTGGTTGAAACAGAAAGCAGCACCACACTCCTCCACACCAGCAAAAACAGGCAAACAAACATGAAAACCCACAAAATAAAACCCATACTTAGGCTAAAATGATAAACCATAATCTTGTTTTATTACAGAGCTACCCTGTAAATGCTTTATGTTCCTGTTATCCACTAATGAGTTTGGAGACAGGGAGGGAGATGAAGGGGCACACCATGAAATAAACTAAAGATTTTTACCTTTCTACGGTGTTTCCTTAAATCACTAGGCTGACAGATGCATGCAAAGAAAAGAAATTTGGAAAAGCTGTATTTATTGTAAACTGTACCACAGACCAAGACAACTAGTACAGACAAAACATCTCAGGGAGAATATAAACAACAATTACAACAATGGCACGGAGAGATACTGGGTATGAAGTACTCCTTAAATCACAGATTACTTAAATGTATCCCTGAAGTGAGGAAAAGGAAGCAAAAAATAAACACTTACAATTGGTTATCTACCAAAGTACCAGAGATGTTTGAGTGTATTGGGACCGTAGGCAAATTAGCACAAAATACGTGCAGCAAAAAAACCCCAAAGAAGTGCTGTGGGGTGCAAGGTGTTGCTTTGAAAAGGCAAGGACCTGCCTTGGACCTCCAGGCCAGCCACAGCAGCCTTAATAAATCAGCTGCACTTGTCCCTCCTCACAACCTTGGCATTCCTGCAGCTGTTTCCTACACTGCACAAAAAGCAGTCCATACTTTAATAATGTGAAACAGTGCCAACAATAGCTCATTTCTATACAGTCACAGGATTCTGTTCTTTTTACAACTTTCAAGTGCTGGAATGTTTGAGCAGGAATTCACCACCACTTTTATTTTATCCTCCATCTACTGTACCTCACTCCCCAGGGAGTGCTCACCTCTGCCAGTGCACAGAGCAAGGCAGCAACCCTGAGTTACACAAACAGCTTATTCACACTGGTGCTGACGAAAGCCAAATTTAGATAATTTGTTTAATAGCTCTCATCATTTAAAAAAGGCTGCAACCAAAAATAAAGTCGGTCCCCTCTGAAGTGGGACAAAGGGGAGGGATGATGTTTCCCTCCCACAAAGGACAACTTTTAATTGTTTTTGATTCAGAATACGTGTAAATTTCGCAGCAGTAATATGGAAAGTTTTGTTCAATCTGACTGTAGAGTACCACATTAACAAATCATAAGTTCACTGAATGATAGAAGGGACCTTTAGAGACGATCTAGTTCCTCATCAAGCTCTTGACAAAGCACTGCAGACTTGTTTTACCCTCACTGGATCTTTCATCCATTAAATCTGATGAGCATAAAAATGAAAATGTTCACCACATGGAATGAACTGCCCACAAGGACTGCTCAAGAGAGGCTTCACCATTTATCATGCTGATGCTTTTTAATCATGAGGGGCTTTCAACTGACTGAGCTGCATAACCACTGGCATTAAGCTAATTTGCCTACATGATCAAAAAACTAATGCAACTCTCTATTAAAATACTGGAAGACACAGCAGAACTCAGTCCAATAATTCATGATAGCTCTTCCAAAAGTTTCAAGAAAGCCCTTGATCTGTAATTCTTGATTTCAAGCTTTCACAAGTCAGTTGCCAGGTACAAAACCCATCAAATACAACTGCAAACACTAGACCAAGTGACTTTGATGCACAATTATGATCTAAAGTGAACTTCATTACAGTTCACTTTTCTTCGGTTGCACTGGATTTCAGACAAGACACGTTCTCCTGATCTAGTTTTGGGGAAAAGAGCTACTTAAATTTGTATATGGTTTTCTGCATGAGAAGTGTTTAGCTTAACTAATTATTGTGAAATGTTAGAAGATAAAGCACTCCACATTCTGAATTTTGATAGCTTTTCTTAGAAGACGACTGCTTGACCCTGGATATATGGCTAGAGCTAGTACAGTGATTTTTATTCTAATTCAAAGAAGGCAAAATTACTCCCTTTTATGAAAAAAAGAGACTTTCTGGTATATGTACACATCAATTTTAGAAAGCCAGCAAAATTACTTAGCTGAAATACTTGGTTTTAACTGTTCATTTTGTTTAACATGTCTTTAAAAACAAGAAAGGGGAAAATTTGTATCTTGTTTTTACAGATATGTTTACATGCATAAAGCAGCTCCTAGAAGGATTTATCTTCCTAAGAATTCATAAGAATATCAAAAGAAGGAAAACATCTTTTTCTACTCACTGAACTCCTAAGACTAAACTTCTTTATCACCTACAAGGTCTAACAGATATTTCTTTCACCTATCAGGCTTTAACAGCCTAAACCAAGACACTGGCACTCATTAATATTCAAACAGCAGTGATGCCATCTCAATCTTCAAGATTAATATGCAAATCATTTTTTAGCTGAGTGTTTAGTGGAAAATAATAAAAATAAAGTTTAAAGCAGAGGAAGAAAGTGGTTGAAAAGAAAACATTCTTTCTTCTAGAAAGAGGAGTCTGAAGGAAGACTGTAACAACAGAAGGAATAAATACTTAGGCACGAGATGCTGACCAAATAATAGACTTGAGCTCTGAACATTTTTCCTAATCATTATGTATCTTACACTTTTTATAGAAGTTGAAAGGAAGCAGTAGAAAAACCTAGAGGAAGGAAAAATACAGCTGAGTAAGCAGGAGAGGAAGGGGCAATGAACCAACCCGTTTCCTAGAGCAAAGGAAGGCTCTCCTGAGGAACGTGCAGGCCGTGGATACCCACCAGTGTCATGATGCCCAGCCTGTCCACCTCCCGCGCCGGGCTGTGCGGGACGCGCCGCGGCGTGGAGCGGCCGCTGCCGGGCGGGGAGGAGCCGGCCAGGGCCCCGCCGGCGTACGAGGGAGGGATGGAGCTCATGGAGCGGAACCGGCCGTGCGCGTCCAGGCTGCCGCTGCCCACCCTGCTCTCGATCTCCTCGGCGCGCTGCTCCGTGTTCTCCTTCTCCTCCTGGATCAGTCTGGGGGAAAGAGAGTCTCAGAGGAACGTGACATTCCAACAAGGGCCATACAAACAGAATGGGGCTTTGAAAGAAGCAGCACTTAGCAGAAAAACATGGAGAAACTACCATCTTCCGAGTCATTTTTATCGAAAGCTCCACAGCAGACAGGCCGTACCTGATCTCTTTGTTGATTGCATCCAACTGTTCCTGCAGCATTATGGCCAAAGTCTGAGCATCAGCCTGACCACTTGGTGACAGCAGATCAACTGAGCTGAAAATGGTCTCCCTGTCGTCCTCCACATCAGACACATCCACATCACTCTCAAATGCTTGTGCCACGTTTGCCAACACACTGGCTTGCTGGGCCCGCTCCCAATCCTGCTCGTTCAGGGTCTGAACCTACAAGAATCCATAAAAAAATAAATCCAAGCTCAAATGGGAAAAACACGACATCTCTACTGCTTATCAAGATGTTTAAAATAATTTATGTAAGTCTACTTACATGCTGAATGCATCCATCAAGACAGCAATGTTTAGAGAAATGTAAAAAAAAAAAAAGCTATAATGTCGGAAACTTTTAAATTTCATTTAACTGGAAGATGCAAAACAGGCTCATTGAGCCAATTATACCATCACATATTTTGGCTATACACGCTTTTAATTACAGAAGAATTTTGCTATCAATTCCATGGGAACTACGGAATCAGTTTTATGTAATGAGTGCTTATGTGTCCTGAAAGGAAATTGGAAATGCTTGCAGAACAGTAATATGTTTGAGTACAGACACAAAAGTAGAACTGTTTCAAATTGTATTTTACAGGCTTATCAAAATTTAAAAGCAAAAACAAAAATTAAAAAAACCCCCAAAATTGGAGTTCAGAACCGCAGTCTTGCAACTATTTGCAAACAATTAAAAACACCAGCAGCTGGTCATGAGTTGGTAACACTGGACCTATAAAATCCAGGAGTTTATTGCCAGGTACTCCCAATTCTCAAACCTCCTTTCACCTGATTAGCCTCATGCATTGAACAAATCTGTTCTGCTGTCACAGTGCTGTCTGTATTTTCCTTCCTTACCTTTGAGGGCTCGTCTCTGAGAGCAGCCAAACGGCCCTTCTGGGGCCGCCTCAGCACGGAGGAGGTGCCGTAGGACTCTGTGTGACTGTCCCCCACAGAGGAGGATGCCACAGGGAACCTGAAATCTGGTCTGCTGGAACACAAAACCAACATTTCATCCTTACAAAGGGAGAAGGAAACCAAAAATAAGTCCCCCAAAGGATTCCTCTTGTCCCACCACTGCCAATTGTTTTTAAGTATGTTTTTTAAGCAGTATAAAAATTGCTTTATATGCTCTATAAAAATGAATTTTGTAAATAGTCGCAAAAATATTTGCACTTATAATAGACAAAATTGTCTTCAGCATAGTGACTTTAAAGAAAATAGGAAAAAACCCAAACTACTACTGGTACCTATGATGAAGTGATGTGGCTCTGAGTCTCACTTGGTCATTTTCAGCCCTTAATGCATCAACATTTAAAACAAGCTGATCCTGGAAAAATAAATAGAAAAAATGTATAATAGGCTTTTTAAAAAAATTAGTGTCAAATACAAATTCATAAACTAACCTTTAGGTTTTTTATCTCATTTCTCTTGCAACTTGGAAATAAAAGATTTTAAGATATACCCTTCAACTATTTAAACATTAGTTTTGCTACACACCATACAGCACTGTCACAAAAGGGCATCCCAGAATCATTTTGCTGCCTCTCTACCCTGACTCTAGTAATGACAATATGTATTTTAAAAACAGCTATGAAATAAAGTTCACTTGCTACTAAGGTTACTATAATTAAGTGGTGATAATAAGAAACAAGAAGATTTGTTCAAGCTCTCTGCACAAAAGGATCTAGCAGCACTTACTTTTAACTTGAACATTTTTACAGGCTCTAGAAACCCTGAATTGCGCAGAGAGATCCAATGAATGAGAAAACAACGAAAGTCTAAATAAAATAAAAAGTGGCTGATGATGAACATCTGTAAGGAGGGACCTTGTCATTTCCAGGACAAGCAGAACACCAGGCAGCTGCTATTGCTAAGGAGCAGCCAAGTCTAATAAATATTTCTCCCTCTGCTCCCCAGTTCTTAAAACTTAAAAAAAAAAATGTTAGCAGTTGCACAAGCATTTCAAGATATTCAATGCTTTGAGAAAACCTCATGGAAAAATGCCCAACATTAAAAGTATTTCTCGTTTGGTTTTGCTGTTCAAGGTCATGTGTACAACAGTATAAAAATTCTACACAATCTCCACACTTTGGCTAACTGCTAACATATCCAGGCACTTCACAGATTCAAAAGTGTGTTAAGCCTTGGACTAAAAGGTTATGTATTAGCTATAAAATCTTCCTAAAACTGTGGCACACAATACCATAAAATAACCAGTAACAGCTCCTTTCTCTTAAACAGAGCAGGAAATGTTAAGTTTTATGGGGAATTAAAATCTGATCCTGCTATGTAGCAAAGCAGCAATTAAGTTCCAAGATAATATTTCAGAAATGCAGAGTGTACCTTTTCATGCTGAAGTTCTTCTATTTGTTTTTTTGCATTTTCAATTTCTCGAAGAAGTGAATTCTGAAACAAAAGGCATCACAAATTAAGTCACTCATAAGCTGCTTTACACTTTTCAATCATAACCATGACGAGTATCAAAAAAAATTCAGTCAACACTACACAAATGCATCTTAAAATTACAGATCCTTGACTGCTTCCATCATTTCACTTTGGTTATAGTTGAAGGCTTATCCTTCCAGGTGTACAGCACTCTAAATAATGGATTTGGTAATAGTACTGGTTCCATAAATCTTTAATAGCAATAGCAGCCTTTTAAGGCTCCATTTGACAAAGTCTAACTAGTAAAAAAAAAAGGAATAATTATGGAATAATTCAAAGTCATTCAAAAAAGACCATATGATCAGAACAAAGTCTTAAAATTTTACCTGCATGTTTCTTCCCAACTTAGCATAAAAGAATGAGCTGGAAGCCTCAACAAGAACACTTTTCTAGAAGCTGTGAACTACAGCAAATGACAAGTAGATTTTCCTCATTATTCACAAATGTAGTTATGGTTTGGAAGATAAGAGGGAGACAGGGTCAACCCTAAGGCATCACCCATTATTCAAGCATTAGGCAGGAATGCAAGAGGAAGCAAACGTTCAGCAAGAGTCTGGGAACATCACTGAGGTTCCAAAGCATTTTATTGCCATGACTTTAAAATCAAAGACACTCAGCTTTTCCTGAAACATTTCCCCAGATGGTCATTTCACCCTCTAGTAAAAGAAACCAAGTATTTTTTTAATCCAAGACCAAGCAATTCAAAGTCAGCATCAAGCAAAGTGCCACTTTAGAAGACACTTTGAAGTTAGGGATCTAACTTCAAGGTGTGCATGGAAGAAGAATCCGTAAGGACCTAGATCCAAAAGTAGAAGGGAAGAAAAGGAGTAAAAAAGTGTGTCAAAAGAGATGACCTGAGTGCAGGGCAAAGCTCCAAGATGTGCACTGACAATGCAGGAACAGCCCAGTCAACTCATATAAATGAGTCTCAAAACGATCTACCTGGGAAGAACTGCAGGAATCCCACAATGACTCAGGGGAACTGGAACAGCCAAAAGCAGTGGGAAACAAAGGAAACTGAACTGGAAAGGTCAAAGTTCCAGCACTTCAGGCTTCCTGTATTACACTGGATGAGCCTTTTTATGCAATCTGCACCAGTCGAGTGCAAATTTTTACCCAAAAAAGGATACAGCTTCTTAAAAGCTGCCTTCTCAACACTGCAGTGCAGTGCCCAGGGACAACCTCAAAAAATGACTTTTAAGAGCATATTTTCCAAATCCACACTAAAAAAAGAGTCTTAACAGAAACTACTTATAAATAAGGTGTTTGTGTTTATTTGCTGAAGTTACAGACACACTGCAAAATATGCACAAATCATTACAGAATTACACATTCAGTACTGGAATGTGACTTGTTACCTTATCTTCCAGGGCAGCCATCCTCTCCTTGAGATGAAGCTGGAGCCTTTCATTGGATTCAGACAGGAGCTTATCAACAGTTTCTGACAAACGTTTATTATGCTCTTCATTCATCTTCTCTCTCTGTCTAGCCTGAGATACAAAAAAGCTGCTGAAAAAACCCCAAATTTGCAGTATCTCCAGCAACTTCCAGGTTATGAAGGCAGCAAGCTCTCTTTAATCCAAATGCATTTTCTTTAACAGCAATATTTTTCCAAAGAGGAACACTGCATGTGCCTCCAGAGCTCTGTAAAGGGAGTCTGAGGGACACTTCAGTCTTTAATAAGTGATCCAAGATAAGAAGTTTAAAAATCTAAGCCTACATTAAAAAAATCTTAGAAAGGTACAATTCAGAATGGATTCCATCATTTATAACCCAGGAAACAATTTGTCCATAGTCATTTAATTCAGCAAGGTTTTTCAAACTTTCATTGGAGACTTCCAGCACATTTTCCTTGAGATTTAAGGTTAGTCACAGTACAGTGACTCAAATCTCATAGCTATCAGCCAGCCTAAACTCTGGCTTTATTTTAAAGCCGAGAAATAAAACCAGCTTTGCTGAAGAGGATTAGGTTCTTTCTTTCAGCTTTTTATCTTTGTCAAAATTATGTGCAGTACCCTTTGCAGTTCTTGATTCTTCTCTTCAAGCTGTGCCTCCATCTGTCTCAGTCGCTCCTCGATATTGCCGTGTCTCTCCTCAGCCTGTCAAGTTGAGAGCAAAATTAGAATTTGGGTGGGTTTTTTTAGGTTTCAAAAGCACAGAAACACTGAGGCACAGGAATATTTTGAACATGCTTTTGCACAACTGCCATTTATGGTAAAGGACAAAGCAGAACAGATGTTTTTCTGTCACCAAAAGGACCTTGCAAGAGTTCAGATGGGAAGTAGCAAAATGATGACACCTCTCACCTCTAAGTGCCATGAATCAACTCCTACTTGCAAACGAGCTTGCAACAGCAAAGTTCATTCATACCCCCAAGAAATAAAACTAAAAAACAAATAAAAGTAAAAACTAAGTGCATTTGCAGCTTCTCCTCACTAGCCTGGACGATGGGACCCTTTGTTAGTAATCATGGCAAAGCAGAAAGCAGCAAGCAGAGACAAGGACTAATATACAAATTCTACCTTCCTAAGCTTGGTGGCAAGTTCCAAAACTTTAGCATCTTTAGCAGCAGAGCTCCCAGGAGACAAAAGGTCAGACTACAGAGCCAGTTAGGGACAGGAAAGATAACAGGGAAAGAAATGAAACTAAGGCTTTGAAAGAAAACATGCACACACACTTGAAAAGGCTCATTTGTAGTTAACTAAATCTAGTTCCTTAGACTTCATTACTCCATTTTTAGCCCTCTAAAAATCTTGATGTTTGGTAGTACCACAACTTCTCTCGCTCCCCACTTGCTTCACTTAGCTAGCAGTGGAAGAAATTTAGGTTTCCCTTTCCGAAACAGTTCATGTTTAGAAGACTTTATACCTATTACTGAATAATTTTAATAAAAAGCACCAAAATAATAATTCAGAGATGTATTTTTATGATGTAAAAGAGTTAACAGAAAACCCACTTGAGTTCCAAAGAGCAGAAACTAAAAAAAAGAGATTAAAAGTTTAAGAAATAAATCAGAGAGTTTTCAGAGAGATCAATGGAAAAAAAGTAGGAAATAAACATAAAAATTTTCTGAATTATTTGTGGGAAAACTGGAAACCAACTGTAAGCAAGCCAACACTAGGAATGGCTTTCCTGCAGTGGGACACCAATGGAGAAGGGAGCCTGGAGGACACTGTGCCACCACCTCACCTTTGTAAGTGCTGCAACTCTCTGTGCCAGCTCAGCCTCCACCTCTGGCAAAGTCTCAGCTTTTCTCAGGGTCTGCTGCAGCTTTTGCTCAGCCAGTTCCAGTCGTTCTTGCAGTTGCCTGTTCTTATCTTCACTCTGCACAACATTATGGCCAGCAAGTGTTGAGAGTTAAAGAAGTGATCAGTTAGAAAGTGGTTGGCTAAACAATCATTTCTGGTTTATAAAGTTGGACTATTTCATGTCAAGCACTTGTCAAACTTCCTCCCTCACTAAGGCCTGTAAAAGTCACTACACACTATGCAGACCTTAAAAGCTTAGCTCAGAATGAGTAATTCTCAGCCACAAAACTTAAGATGCTTGGATACGCATACAGCAACTTAAAAATCCAGAATTAATAGGGACAAGAGCCCTATTGCCCCAACATGAAGTGCACTAAATTTCTCAAAACCATTTCCCCTTCCCAGTAAAACTGCGTCCCATCTTTATTCCCAGGGTAAAACTCTCTACAATGTACAACTCCAGCTCCTGAAGAACAATCACTAATAACAGCACATTACAGCTGATATTTATCTTCCTAAAAGCAAAGTGCTTCAGCACAGCATGAACATTAATTATCTCCATTAGCGTTATGCTGAGCAAAATGTACTTCATCTCGTTTGAAACCACAACCTGTCGGTGCATGGAGTCTTTAGTGGCAATTTCATTTTCAAGTTTATCATTGAGGTCGTGCACGGATGTAGCTTCACGTTGTGCAGCGAGGTAGCGTTTCTCCAGAGTGGTGATTCTCTCCTCCATGTCCTCCTTCTGGGCCAGAGTCTGGGACACAAGTCAGAATTTGAGAAAGAATTATTTAGTGATCAAATAAAAACTGAAAAAAACAACCAGGTATTTCTGTTATTTTTCTCAGCAGAAAATGAAGTAGAAAGAAATGACTTTTTAAAAACAGTGAATGATTAAAAACCGCTGGTCTTTATTATCTTACACCACAGATCTGCTACTTACCTTTCCAATGGTACACACACAGCAAATCCTGACTTTCTGGGGATGGTCAGAGAGTGTTCTTGGGTTTAACTAAGTTCTGTCTAATAAGGATGTGTGGGACCTTGGAGATTAGAGATTCAGCAGTGACAGGAACTGTCAACCACACCACTGAAATTCAAGGGATTCCTCAACCAAGTGCATCTTTTAAAAATGGAAGCATCAAGAGTAAGCTGAGCATGTATGACAAGATCAAGCATCTCTTCCAGAACATGCTGAAGCTGGCAATGCTAAATCACTAATACATTAATGAAATATCTAGTTAGTCATAGAGTTATCC
Organism: Corvus hawaiiensis; assembly: GCF_020740725.1. Taxonomy (NCBI): domain Eukaryota; kingdom Metazoa; phylum Chordata; class Aves; order Passeriformes; family Corvidae; genus Corvus; species Corvus hawaiiensis. The sequence goes on along the minus strand of NC_063218.1, from coordinate 63,605,448 downwards.
TGAAGACAAAATCTTTTAAGTGACTGGTCTTTTAAACAAAAACCAGACAAACATCATGCCCCAAAAAACCATTTTCTTCCCATCTATCAAACCAAAGACATTCAAACAGCAGAAAGGTTCAACTGGAGCATGAAAGAGACTACAGTTTTATAAAGCAATGGCATTTGTGACTGCCCAGATTCTGACAGCTCCTTCCTCACCTCTCGTACATCCCTCTGTAACTTTGTGTTCATTTCTTCAGATTTTATTAGGTCTTTCCTTGCTGTGTCAAGATCTTCTTCCAGCTCGGTTACTCTGCTGGACAAAGCAGTGAGACGTTCTTTCATTTGTGTCTGCTCTTTGTTTTGCTTATCTATGATGTCTTGGAGTTCAATCACTTTAGCAAGGTTCTCATCGTGGCATAATGAACCATCAGAGGATCTCTGTTAAACAGGGGAAAAAAAAGTGTATTAGCATGATGCAAATAAGACTGGAAAACGAATTGTTACTCACCTGTAAACATCCCTCCCCAAAGATAATTTTATTATTGGATAGACTGCAAAAACTGAAGTTTTGATAACTAAGACTTCTTAATTAGATGATCACTCAAAAATATTTTATTATGGTTTAAATTTAAAATGTTATAGTTAATGATTAAAAATCAGACGTCAGCTAAGCAAAGTAAATAGCTGTACCTTGCCATTTGTAGTAGGTGTATTTTCTTGTTCATGATTTATATCCAGCATCCCATCTGGAAGTGTTTTCTTCTGATTATTTTGCTCTTTCAGAATCATTAACTAAAAGAAAAGTTTACAGACACATGTTTCAAGTCAATTCCTTTCTCACTAATAATATAAGGAACAGCTGCAAAAGCAAAGGAGCTAAACAACAATTACTGATTCTACTGCCAGGTATGTATTAATAAAATCTGGCACAGGCACTCAAATACCTTATGCCACTGCAAACCCTTATTTTAAAGGCACAGGAACTTTTTTTGTTGGTTTGGTTGGGGTTTTTTTGGTTGGGTTTTTTGGGGGCAGAGAGGGTGCCAGGAGGCTGAGGTTCGGTTTTTTCCTCTCCTGCTCTTTCAAAGCAGCCAAGTTAAAAATTTACAATTATTCCATTTGGCAAGAAATCAAAAGCAAGAAGTGAAAGTGAAACTTAATAAATTACTCTGTACAAATATTGACTGAAACACCCACAGTGGACACATGAAGCCTCCTTTTAAGACACAAACCTACCTCTTTATGTGTAGTACCTAGTTCTTCTTCCAATAAGCTACATCTTTCAAGTGCTACTCGTAGCCTCTCCCTTACCTGAAAGGGTAATTTCAAATTATTTGAAATCATTCAAATCAAAACGAAAACAATTTCACTTGCTGCCATGCCTTTACAGATAATAACGCTATTTCCATTACACTTAGAAACCTTCTTCATCTGGAGTCAGTACTAACACATGCTACCAAAAAAAGATAGCCAAATAATGTGTATCTTATAATCTAGCTTTTTCTTTTTTGTCATAAGCAACATGACCTGTATATTTAAGCATTAAAGAATTAAACACACCCAGAATTTGCTTGTCCTTTTGCAAGGCACAGACTGTTTGCTTTTGCTCATTTACAACATGGAAGAACAGGCAAAATTCCACTTAAAATCATCTGCCAGATTTTATATACAAGGGTCACAAAGTTAGGTAAACTGGAAGTTGGCAACAAAATTCACAGTGAACTTCAGCAGTTGCATATCCTGCTGCTAATATCAGGCACCACTGAAGGGAGGAGTTCCTTTCTATCCCAGTGTAACCAGATTCCCTTCCTCCTCCTCTCTCTAGTCCATTTCTTTACTAGATAATCAAAAGGATAAGTCCTGATGTTGTACAGGTAAGCAGCTGTGTGCATTCCTACAGCAAATATATTGCTCCTGAGCCATGCTGAGTTTACATTAACACAACTAATGAAGCACTTAAATAAACCACAGCACCTTGCTTTAGTTAAGTGCAGCATCTTAATTTAGGAGAGCAATTACTGATGTAGTTACACTTCAGAGATTTCTACAACTTCAGTGCCTGGCCCACACAAAGGAAACAGGATGAAAAGATGCTAGGGACAACATTTCATTACCTTCTCATCAAGGGCTTTATGATGCTCAAATAAAGATTTTAGTGCTTTGAGAACTTCTACTTCACTAGAAACTCCTGCTGGAGACTGAGCTTGTCTCTTCACAACAGTCATCCTGAGGGATCGCTCGTGCCTGGAGACAAGACACTCCAAATGTTCCAGTAACAGCTAAAGCAAAAGGAAAAAAAAGAAAGGAACAATGTTTATTCCTGTTCTGTACAACTGCAGAAAACTTTGCCTCCTAAAACATCAAGTTTAGAGTTCTAAACTTCAAATTTCAGACACAAAAGATACTGTACTGAGTGTAAAGACTCGTTTTTAACATTTGAGCTGTATTAGCAGTGTAAGCTGCTCAAACTGATCACCACAACCTGCCCACTCTGCTCCTCTGATCCCAGAGGTGCAGGATTACAAAACTTTAACAACAAGAATCTGGATGGCAGATAGTGGTGCAGTCTTACAAGCTTTTCCTGATTCTGCACAGCAGCATTTGGAGTTGTGCACAAGCTGCCAAACCTTCTCGATCAACACACACACATTTGCACTTCCATGGGGATTTGTGTACAAATATCAGGGGAAAAGTACTCCTGGTTTTTCAAATTGAACACTCAGTGTTTCCCTCCTTGTCGCTGGATGCTTTAACAATGGTGAGCTTGGGGAAGACAAGGAACTGACCCTTGTATTATTTCTTTCTGCTTTCAGTTCAGCAATTTCTTCTTCCCTTTCAAGCAGCTGCTCCCTGCATACATTCAGCTCTTTTGTAAGCGCTGCAAATTCCTGGAACAAACCAGACAGAAACATAAGCACATCAAATATCAGGACACAGTGAGAGTAGATTCATATGAACACTTGACAGTTCCTCGAAGCATTCATTTCAGATGTGTAAAGCCAATACAACTATAGAGTCAGGCTAAGCCAGCTTCAGTTCAAGCACTTAAAACCTTTACGCTGCCAACTGTAAAGAGAAAAGGTGTTCGACCAGGACTTTTGAAAACTTGTTTGTGTCTCAAGGCAATCATATGAGTTGGGGTTTCCCTGGTAAGCGAAGGGAAAAACATATTTGTCACACACTTTGTTACGGTTTCAAAGAGTTGTTGGCTTTGTGTGTTTTGGTTTGTTTTTTTAAACTACTGCTGAGGGAGACACGAAAAAACAGAGCACTAAGCAGAGCAAAATAAAGAAATCAAAAAACATGACAAATTTCAAGTCAGTATTTAATTGTGAGCGACAATGCATAATCCTGGCATGTACCAGAATACAGCTAAACACAGGAATTTCATTCATGCCTTCCCTCAGATCTCACAAAAGGGAATGAAGCAGCCCTTTCCCTACAGTCCTGCTAGGAATCTCCGAGGATTAGAATCAGAATTTTCTGAAAGCTGAGCCTGGGGGCTCAAAGCCCTCACAAGGCTCGCCCTTCAAATTCAATAAAGATTTCACCAAACAAAACCCAACCAAAGTGAAATAGTACAGAGTGAAGTGTCATCAGGGAACAGGAATGGAGCTAACTCACGTCACTCACTGCAAGCTTATTACTACACAGTCAATATGAGAGAGTATCTTCCCACAGTTTTGGCTTTCTGTCAGGAAATGACTGCACTAATATCTGCAAGAGCCACTGCATCCTAGACCATTTCCCCTCCCGACCAACAGCCTCACTAAAAATACTTAACATAAAAGCCATTTAAATGCTCTATCAACGCAGGGAGCATACTCTGAATAGAGCAAAAGGTACAACTATACACCACATTTAGAAGCAAACACAAAGCGTAACTTTATCTACCCTGGCAAAATTTAAGTTCTAATCTGAATCACACTGGAAATGAGAATTGGAAGTGTGAATGTGAACAAGTCCATCCTTTAGAAAAGAGCCTTTCGAGAAAGCAGCCCTCGTGTTGTCAATGCAACTTATAATGGGAAAATAAATATGCCTCAGTCACTCCAGTGGCTGGTGAACACGTCAGGAGCACTTGGATAAGAAAACAGTGAAATGCTAGCAAATAATACTCCTTTCTGTTGTCTAAAATAAGGAAAATACTCATAACAAGAGACTTGCCTAACAAACAATAGATTTGTACAGCTGAACTGGTGATTAGCAGGACGTGGTAAACACAAATAGCCAGCTAAGTGGAGACACAATTGCTGCTTCTCTGCATTTTCCAAACTTTGCAGACACACTGCTTATCAGCCAGGAGCTGCTTATCAAGTGAAAGCTTAAGATGGAGCTGTTTTGCAGCAAAATTCAAAGCGACAGAAAGCACATGCTTAAAAACAAAAGGCCACATCAACCAATTAATTATACTAAGCACATCTGCAAATTCTAACATGCAGCTAAAAATAAGCAGACACGGTCAAAAGACACTGCAATTTCCAATATTCATTTGGTAAACTTTGTTCTAAAATATTCACATGACTGAAAAGACAAAAAGTATGTTGCACAATACACATTTAGAGTGAACTCCTTTGGAATTACTAACGTACCAGGATTTTAAAAGTTGCTGTGAAAAAGACAGCAATGCCACCACCACAGATGCAGAATCCATCCCTATAATCCCTGTTCCTAAATAAAAACCTGCTCATTGGAAAAAAGTTTCAGTCCCTCTGCCTAATCAGCAAAAAACCTGCAAAGTCTTAATTTATTTTCCTTTCTCAACCACTAAATTATTTGATTTCTCTAACACACTTAATAATTACATTCACATAAATATTTTACTGCAGTATTTCATTTACATTCCTAAAAAAAACGGCCTATTATTTTCAACATGGCCTGAAAATACTTCCAAAACAACCTGCTCTGTAAATACAGCTACCAGAACTTTTACACACACAAAGCAAATTACAAAAGGGTCCTGACTGCAAGGTAAACCAAGAGAGGAAAAACCTACTTCAAGCTTTGCTGGAGCTGACAGAAAAATTGACTCTACTACAAGCTTTCCCTTCAGAATGCTCCTTCACATCCAAGCTTTCCCTGTACCTTCAACATCCCACCTGTGGGAGCTTCCAAGACTCCCAGGGAACTGGCAGCACACTCCCCTTTTGCTCTCACACAAGCTCAGGTAAACCAGAACCCAAAATTTCCATGTTTCACTGGCAGTCTCCACTTACCGTTACAGATTAGGTAATCATGGACTACTGAGAAGAGCTTGGTATGCACTTACTTCCTTGGTGTGCTTCCCCTTTCAAATTAATAGTAATGTAAGAAGAGTTCTTTGAAAAACCTCAAAAATGCCAACATTAACATTTAGAAACATCAATATTTCCCAGTTCTCCAAATGACACTGGACCGACATGGGAAGTCTTCTATTTTTCCGACCTCTATCTCCAGTTTTGAGAACAGGATGAAGAGCACAGCAAGGACTACCAAACACTGTCTCATCATCCTTTCTCAACTTAAAACTACTGCATAGCATCAATATATATATTTTTATCTGTTTGAGCTTCCCCACATGAAAACCAGCTGTACATTTGAAAGGAAATCTATTCACTCTTCAGATGGTTATAGGACAGAGAGTTCTATTCCACTGCATACTTCTGTGCAAACACAAACTGTAGCACAACTAGATCCCAAGTGTGACACGAGCCATCACACTGTCAGATGACCCAAAGCAAGAGTGCCCACAGGAATTTATACTGCTGCTGCATAAACACACTGACAGGGATTTCTGGCATTGCATAACACCTCCAGTGCTGTTTGTTTTGACAAAATAAAGTTGCTTCGAGTCCCGTGAGCTGCCTAAGAAAGAACATTTGAACGTCCTTAGTTTCAGTTGACACTGCCAAAAGACGTGTCCTTTCTAGTTTTAATACTTACCTTCAATGGCAGACAATCTGTGATTTCCTTAAGCAGTTCAAAAGCAGAGAAACCATCTGCAGCTTTATAATCTCAAAAAATTTCTAGTTATCTCATAATTTCTTCCTTGGCATTAGATGAATGTACAGAAGGAATTAAAAGAAAAATGAAAGAATCCTGAGAAACTTTCTTACTTGTCCACAAAGCTGTGTTACTTTTCTGTAATTAAGAAGACTGAGAACAACAGAATGAAGTTCTGCTCTGTTTCTGGCTGCCATCAAAATAATAAATACACAGTGCTGGGGATTGACAAGAATGGAACTCGCAATAAGCACTTCAGAGCACTCACACGAATCAGTGGAAGAGTGCTGAATTTACCAGGGAAATATTCCCTGCTGATTAGAACATTCTGGCAAACACCCATCCTCTACACTAAACTGAAATGTTTACTGAAGAAAGTAACTTTCTGACCCAACTGAATCATTCCAAACACATCACTCTTGCTGCCAGAAATAAATATTCTCAACAAAAAGCCACATGGAGCAAGTAAGTTGGTTCTTGTTCAGTAATACATTTTCTGGGGTTTTTTTTTGTTCTCAAGCTCCACGATTTTTTAAAACAATAGCATTTCTTCTACCTCAACCTTCAGAACTGACCTTCAGCCTTCAGTATTTTAGATGCCACAATATAAACATCCTTCCAAAAGCTGGATCTGTTAGTGCTGAGCTGTCAAGCCTGGCTGAGCTGACACACTTGGGAACTTCCAAGATCTCAGTCCAGGAACATTACGGCTTTCAGGGAACAGGTTCCCTTCATGTTTACTACAAACCTAACTCATAGGTCTCACAGACAGCACATCACAGACCACTAAATGCTACATGACAGGAAGAGAGTATTTAACCTAGGGAAACACTTGAAGGAAACAGAGGTAATTCCTATAAGTCTTATATTATAAGCTGGGTACTAGGGATGCTCTACAAAGAACTAAATTTGGTTGGAATTTGATCAAGCAAAAAAAAAACAAACAAAAAACCTTATTCCACAAGAAAATGGAACACCACTTGAGTGCACAAGGAATCGTGGATTACAAGCAACCATGTACCCAGAAACTTTATATAAATGATGAAAATATATGTAATAAAAAAAAGAGAAATATTTTAAATTCATCAAATATTATTAAATACTGTTAAAGTAGTAACTTCAGGCAATAGAGAGATGAAGTTGTGACTGTTGCATCTTTAGGAACATCTGTGACCAAAATATATGATTGGAATTGATCTGTTTAATCTCCAAGTGATATTTTGGTTTACTGTTATCATTCTGGTCTGTAGACTGAATACCAAGCAACCCACTCACAAATCTGAGCAGCTAAAGAGAGCAGGAAAAGGACAACTGGGGGAAGTGCAGGACATCAGGGGTGAAAACCAATGGGATCTGAGATAAGTTTCCATCATGATGTTTGTATTCCATATAAACCACAATTATTGCAAATGATGACTGCATGGAATTGGCAAATATACAGTCTTCAACAAAACAAGCAAAGAAAATGTAAAATATCTAGGCTTATTCCTAGGGTATTTCACAGTCACTTCATTTTAAACTGAAGGGTTTAGGTAGCACACAGTGACCAAGACCCCCAATATATTTGAAAGTTCCTAGCAAGCAAATTTTTGTACCTATTAAATCACAGCTTTGTTTTGGGGTTTTTTTGGGCTAAGAATCCAAACAATGAAATGATGAAACAGTTCAAGGGTATCGAGAGTTAAAACTAAAGAAAACTGACTTGTTTTCACCATTAAATCCAGCCTTGGAAAAAGAACAGAGTTACACACAACAGCAAATCCAGAAACAACCAACCACCAACAGAAATTATGCTTTGCCTGTTCCATGTAATAATACACATTGCTTTCAACCTTTCCATATCTCTGGCCTGTGCTAATGGGAAAGAGAAAAATCAGCCTAGACTGTGCAAAGAAAAATATTTTCCTTTTCACCTCATGAAATTAATTTCCAGTAAGCATCACGCAACCTGAATTGACTAAACTACAAACATAAAACTTATTTCAAGCATTAATAGAATCAGTTCTATGAATCAAGTTTAGCTTTTGTTCTCAAAGCCCCCAACAACTTAAGAGGGAGTGTAAGAGAATACTTCAAGTAATATTAAAATACGGGTATGTCAAATCCTTGTGTTTCGGAACATGGAAAGGCTTTTCATGCTCAAAGTGGCTGTTTTTCCAAGTGGAGCTAACTACCCACCAGAGTGAGAACACACTGGAGCTCATTACATAATTCGTGTATTGACCTCCTTTCCTATTTCTGTGTATGCATAAAATGTTTTATAACTCAAAAGACAACCACCAAAACAGAGGTGCAGATTTCTTTACTGTCAAAAAAAATTTCTCCCCTTCCAACTAGTGGCATTGAGATATAGAAAAGGTTTAATATCACCTTTGGTTAACTCTCAAAAATCTGTATTTTCTTCGAAAAAACCCCTTTTTTTTCTTTTCTCAGAAACTGCAAGACTGCATGAAAACACTCTAGTGAATATTGCTGCCAGCTGCCAGTCAGTGATCAATACTAAACCTGAGTCACTTCTTATCATTCCAGTCCTTTGTTTTAGCAGGTCTTCTTCAAATGCCCCTCTTGGATTGACCTATCTAGGCTTTGTCATTAACGCTGCTCAATCCTAAACGGGCAATTAAGTTTTAACGTGTTTACAGTTGCATAATGTTATTGCTCTGGAATGAAACTCTCGCTGTTCCCAGTCCCCTTTGGAGCTGGAAGCAGAATCAACTGCCTGGCATTTGACAAGCAAAGAGCCAAAGGACTCCTCGCTCACAGCCAGCAGGTACCAAACATATGCCCAAGAGCAAAATGGAAAAGCTTATAGCAAGCCCAAGTCTCCATGGCAATAAGCAGGTTCCCAGTTACCATCCTGAGTGAGTTGCCTAAATTTATGCACAGCGTGCCCTGAGCCTGAACTACAAAGCACAAAATCCAGACTTCAGCACTGGGAGCTTCCGGAAGTGCAAGGAAACATCAATGGGGAAAGGTGGGATTTGGCAGCTTGGCAAAAGGAACGCAGGAGCAGCAGGAAAAGGGAGGTAGAAACACACCAGCTCCATGTTCTTCCCCCTGTAACGCCCCTTCCCCAATCTAACAAACACATTTCTGACAGACACGTCCTATTTGGGGTGCAGGGCGTAAAAGTACCGGAACCCAAACCTGGATCCAGCCTCTTGCTCCTCAGAGGACAAGGGGTTTTCCTTTCACCACATGAATCCCTGCTCAGACCTCATACACACAGCAGCAAAGTCTGGAGAGGGAGCCTGCAAACCCTTGTGCACGGAGCAGAGCAGAGGTCGAAGACACGCTGGAATCATTAACTACAGCCTGTCCAAACCAGGACCAGCAGAACCCTTACTGCCTGTCCTCCCCCATTTCACTTCCCCTAAACCCAGCAGAACAGCGCTGTTGTGTACACAAGGACAAGGGCAAAGCCTCGTGCAAAACCAGATCTTTGTGCATCACTGGAGAGCCAACATTCCCTGATCACACACCGTGCTTTGGACTGCAAGGGACACAGGGCAACCTTCCAGGCTCCTCCATTATACCCAGACCTCCATCCATCCATCCATCCAGCACGGGGAACACAAGTCACACATGCAACACGCAGTCCCTACAAGCCTGTTTGCAGCTAATGTGCTGCGAGGCAAAACCAAGCCACAGCTGCATCCTACAACTGCTTTGTAGTCTGGGAAACGAAGGAAAGAGAACGTGAGGTTGTTCAAACAAGTCAGAAAACCTCATCCAGTCACTCCTATTACAACTTGCAGTTTGCTCTGCATTTTCTGTAACCAGCCTTGGGATCATCAAAACGTTCAGAGTCCCCAATTTCTCCAGATAGTCTGTTAATCTTTTCATGAGCCTTAACAAATCAACACAGCTTGTTCAAAGTAGGATAGATCACACAGGGTGGTCAGTTAAGCCAGAGCAGATACAACCTGTATTGATCCCAGCCTTTTACACACCTTTTAAAGCTACAGATGTGTATCAAATCAACCAGTGAAAAACTCTACTGAAGTACCTGGCTTTCCCCCCAGGGCTTTCTCCAAATATTCAATTGAGGGGGCAAACCCTGCAAGTTAGCAGAATGCACAGAGGATTAACAAGAAATGAAGATACTGAGCACTAACTTGAAATACCAGTTTTAAGTTATTTTGTTCACTTGCCTTTGTAAAAAATACTTATGAAATGTTGCCTCTATTCAGGCAACACCGTGGATCTTCTGAGTAAGGAAGTCCAAAAGCTGAAGCATTACAAGAGCTGGAAGGTGACAGCTGCCTAGCAGCAAGCACAGCAAATGCAGAAGCAGCCTTCAGACTTGCATGAAACTTGGCATCTATTCATATGCAATGGTAGCAGAAAACCTTCTTCCAATCACTTCATTGTGGTGTGGCTATGCAAGGAGTTCCACCTTAGCTGCTCTTCAATGTACAGGAATACGCCCCCTGAAAGGGCAGATAAGGCACAAAAGTATTCAGAACCATACCCAGCTTGTTTTCCTTGGAAAAATGTCCAAGATCAACTAAAATATGCATCGGGAAAACTTTAGTCATCATCGAAGAACAGGCTTTTCAACTTGGGATGTGTATGGCTACTTTGTGCAGTAACTGTTGAGAATGGTTGATAACGAAGTAATCCTTTCCAATACTGTACCACTCCAACCACCAATATTCCAGAGTAACACCTTAATTTAACACAGAGTAAGCCTACAATACTTGGGGGGTGTTAGAAAAACAACTGCCCCTCAGTGACACTCTGAATCAGTCAATTCTAAGGGTTTCACAATCTGAGTTACCACATTCCTGCACCCCCAGCCTAGTCTATTTTGATTAGGAACTAATACAGTAAAGCAGCAGCACAACTTCTTAGGTGTAGCTTTAGGCATCTCCATTTTTGGAGTTCATGTCAGTGAAGAAACCTACCCACACCCATACCCACTATGGCAAAAGGAGAATACACTCGTACTTAATTAAAGAGCAAGAATCTTGCATTACTAGTTTGACGAGGTATGGGACAAAACCAGTCTCCATCTTTAATATGACAGTAGAGAGATTTCAGTCAAGTTTTTCCTCTCCTCACACAAAGCTGCTCAAGATTTCCTGGGATTCCACACTGGATGGCACAGCATGCCATGCTCCTTGGGGATACCAAACTGCAGAACAGCAAGATGTGCTGGGAAGATTTAAGAAGCTCTGTAATTTTCCTGGGACCCCCCCATTCTGGAGACTGAGCAGCTATAACAAAATCTTTTAAGTTGTAAACACATTGAACTGGAAGTTTACTTGGGCAAGAAATAAATCTTTTTCTGCACATCAACTCTAAACATACTGCACTCACAAGAAACAGCACAATTCTGGCTTGGCTGGCATTAAATATTAAATTCCTACGACTTTTATAAATTAAAAACTATTTCAACCCTACATACTACATTCTAGTCATCTCACATGACTAATACTGCTCAGTTTTTTACAAACAGACCCGGGACAAGACCCATCATGCACAATTATTTCAGTGACAAGATACTCCTGCTTGCAAAAACTGTGAGCAGCAGCTGAGGCCTTGCCCTATTCTAATCGTTCATCTTGGCCTCTGGTTGCCAGCTTTAGTTCTGTGGCTAGCAGCTGAAAAGTACATTTTTCACACTCTGTTAAGAGGGAATGCTTGGGAATATCTGAATAAGGCTGGCCAAGCCACCCTCATTAAACAAGCACCAGCATGCACTTCCCCCTCAGTGCTCTCCTATTTTATATATATATGTATTTATTATTTTTGCCAAGCAATGCACACTTCAGTCTTATAATTTCAAACTTGTTTAAGCAAGTAATACTCACTGAGGACAGATACGTGCCTTCAGCAGGAAATTCGACTTACCAGCTCGTCACATTTTGTTTTTCCTATTTCTCTGTACTCTATCACCCCAGTTTACAGGCTGAGTGGATTTATTGGGCTAACTGAAGCTAAATATGTCCAAATCTGTGATATTCTGAATAAATGCTACTGGACCATTCCATGGAAAAGTTGTTCCATTTTAACAAATACTCCAAAACAAAGCAATTCCAAAATCCACACGAAAAAAACACAGTCTAGGTCCTATGACAGACATGCCTGCTATCTAAACACAGAAAAAACTAGGAAAAAGATCAGCATCATAGATTAAGCATTGAAGAGCTGTTTTAGGGGGAAGGTTAAAGCTTTTTTTAAGGTTCAAAGTAATTTTTTTTTTGTCTGCCACCAAAAAAAAAAAAAAAAAAAACAACCCCATAATGAACAGTTCTTAACTTGATAACTACCTGAACCCAGACAGCAGAAGGAAACCAGGGGGATGAGCAATGCCATAATGCAGAGAAGAAATAAAAAAAAATCAATCAATCAATGAAAAATAAATAAATGAATAAAAGACAGGTGCAGACTGTCAATATGGTGTTACCACTAACAAATGCTGACCTGAAGGATGGGGTGGTGAGGAACCTGTGAAGCTCCTATTCCACACTGGACTAAAAGCAAGGGAAAGATGACGCAACAGGGAAGCCCTGCAGCCTCCAACTCCGTTGAGACAAAAGAAATGCTTGGCCCATTTCTCCTCCTCTACTTCCCAGGACTTAATCTTTTATAACCATTGCACAAAATTCAGGAGAGGGTTATGAAGACTCCACAAACTGCAGTTCCAATGGGATCGGAGTTACACCAACATCAGTATCAGCATAAACGAGACCCTGGGAGAGGAAAAGGACAGCTAAAATCCTAAAAAGCTGTTCCATTTCCACTTTACATGAAGCAAAGTAATTCCAGATTTCTCGAGACAAAGACTCAGCTTTTGGAAGATAATGGTGTGGAACCACACCCTCCAAAGACATTCTGAAAACTCAAGCTGCATGTTTTAAAAGAAATAAGTTACTGGATGCACCTGCCTCGTGCTCTTTAACATAAGGCTAAAAGAATGTTATGACCTTCCAAGCCTTTTCCCATGAACTACAAAAAGGTGGTCATGCTGTATGAAAAATACATTACTCAAGAATAACAAAAAGATTCACAGTGGTATCCCCAAGGCATCTCTGAAGTTATCTAAACCAGACTTTTAGTCATTCCCCCAAATGTACTACAGCAGAGAGAGCTTTGAGGGGATAATCTGAAATTAGGAGTTTACCTTACACAGGCATAAAGATGTGGAAAGCCCAACCAGATTCACCCAGACATCCAATATCACACGGGCTCTGCTCTTCCAGCCTTGGGTCTCCTGGGTGCAGCATCACTCTTTACAGCCAAATTAGATTATCTGAAGAACTCTTAACAAGAGAATCCCATTCATTAATTTTTAATTTGGATCAGAAGTTTCTTTTACTTCCAGGTTTCCAAAGCAGCCCATGCCTTAAATCCCAGTAGAAGCAAGAGATTCAAGCGTGAGATGCATCCAGGACTTTAAATAACCTACACAACAGAACCTTAAAGTATGTAAAATTACAGAGTCCAGTTTCCCACTGGGAACAGCAAATCCACAAGCAGAAGCTACAGTGAAAAGCATAGCAAATAATTGAATTTAGGTCTGGTACTATTAGTTCAGCAAGGTTAACAGAGCCCCATGGCTCCCAGCATGTTCAGCTCACAGGTTTCCCAATTACGGATAGGAATGCAAAGAAAATGAGTGTTTTGACTCTAACGTTCTATTGGCAAAAGTATATATTGCTAAATAATTGTCACAGGCTCACACAGGACAATTGAGAATGCACAACTCAAACCCACAAATCCACAGTTTAAACCCTGCCACTGATCAAGACAGCAGTCCCTTCAGATGTGTACCGAACTTCCTTTTCGCCCAGTTTCCTTTTTTAAGGCAATTTGGGGTTGCACCGTGAAAAAACTTTCATATCAGGCATTCTGTAAAGCAAATGAGCAATTCCACTTTCAGATCTCTCTCTCTCTCCCTTTTCATGACTGTGCTTGAAAACTCAAAAATAGTTTAATGAAACTGGTCACTATTTGTTGAGATAACCATGGATCCAGCACCACTAAAACAACAAGAATTTATGATCCTCTTTATTGAGTGAGCCCTCTCCACATGGAAGAGCATTTAGCTTTTACACCAAGGATTTTGGTGGCCAAAATTCCTTTTCAAGTAATTAAAAATAAACCCCATTTCCCAGCACTGGACACTGTCAGTGTTGAAGACAATCATTAACAAGACTTCATCAACTGCAAGGTAGTTTCTTCACATGAACAGTCACAGATCTTTCAACCCTACATCAAACCAGTCTCAACTTCGTACAGGCCAACATAGAAATTCTTTGTTGAATTGTGTGAAACTGCACATCTTAAGGTGGTTTTGTTTTGTTTGGCTTTTTTAACTACATAAATTACTCAGCTCCATAGGCTTATATAATTAAATCCTTATATTGTGCACTGTTCTGTAAATTTGAGGTAGGGAAATCCAAATCTCACTTCTCTCAACAGTAGAGTGTTTAACAATCTCCATGCTTTACTCATTTTTACCAGATAATCTACCCTGCCATTCTATATAAAAGGTAAATATGCCTCTAAAAACAATGTTTTAAGTGTATAGAACCAAATTTTATATGCATTTATATGAGAGGTAGGATTTAAAAATATTCTGAAGCACTGTGCTTCAGAATATTTCTCTACAATTGAATACCAAACTCTGCCATGTACTAGCAATAGGAGTAAGGCAAAACACAGCATGGCTCAGACCATACCCAAAGAGAGACTACTGTTCTACAGAGGAAAAAAACAAAAAAGGAGAAAAAAATTAATTAAATTGAAAAATAAAACCAAGAGCTGCCCACTTTCCTATCACAACAAATAAAAAAATGCATTTTTTCCAAAGAGAAGTTCTTTTTTTCTCCTTAACAAAACTCAAAAGGTCACAAATGAAATTTCTCAAGCTTTTTTTCCACATGGCCCTTTAAACAAGTCCTTGTTTAAAATCTGTCCTGAAGATACCCTGATTATGCTCAATACTGCTCGTGTAAGGATCTTTTCATTAAGGAATCATAGAATCCTAGAACGGTTTGGGTTGGAAGGGACATTAAAGTTCACCTCTGCCATGGGCTGGGACACCTTCCCCTAGACCAGGTTGCTCAGAGCTCCACCCAGCATGGACTTGAACCTTGGCGCACTTCAAAAAATTCGCGAAACAAAAGACTAATTCTAGATATTTATCTTTCTGAAAACATAACCAGAAGACAGATGAATTACAGGAATGTGTTGACTGTTCTTATTATATATATCCATCAATATCCATGGCATATTTCAGATCCAACCAAAATTATACTCCTCTTTAAGATCTTCACAACCATCCTCAAAAACCATATCCTCAGTAGACATGAGTGTAAACACACAAGCAAAGTTCAAGGCCACTGTGGAACAGTCTCAAAAGGGAAGATTAAGCAACAAAGCTTCTCTTCTGAAAAATGCTGCAGCTCTGGCCTCTGTAGGAACAGGCTGCAGACCCTTGTCAGGCTGATGAGGAGAAAGGAGCTGATTTTCAGCAGAGCTCACTGAAACCAAAGGTCAAGTCTGAAACAGATAAAGGTCATGGGCAAAAAAACAAGTGAACCAACTACTCACATCATCTCAGAGAAAAACAACACATCAAAATAAAGTGAGCATTACCTTGGACTCGTAATCACACTCCTCCAATTCTAAATATCCAAACTCCCAGAGCAATCTCCTCAAATGACCTACAGATATGGATTCAGCTCCCTACACAATCATCTGGAGTTTCCAAAATGTGGAAATATTTCTTCCCTGTGCCTCTGTGAAAAAGTCAAATTGAATAAAAAACTCACTCCATTCAGTAGCAAAATAATAATTCTTTCAGCCCAGAGAATGTGAAAACATTTTTCCTGGCAAGAATTACACTACACTTACACTTGGGGAACCCACAGGCAGGATTACAAAAAAAAAAAAAAAAAAAACAAAAACATTGGAAAGTTATGAGCATCCAGATTGCCTGACACACACAACACAAATTTATCCCTCCTCAGTATTTGCAGTTTGAGATCCATATACACAAGAGATTATGGTATTTTCTAATATGCGTCAACAGACACCAGTCAGCCTTACAGACTTTAAGTGACTTAAGCTGCCTAAATTGCCACAAGCAGCTTACACAAAGACCTTTGTCATATTCCTTTAAAAATGGAAAACTAAAAAGTAAATCCCCAAATTCAATTGTGGAGCATATTAATGCAGTTCTGAAACGCAATGCTAACTCAGGGAGAGGAAGAAAAAGTTACTAATAGGCACTTAAAATGTTCTTTCCTAAGATTCAAGGTCTCTGACAACACTCCTAACTATAAGGGGCCTACATCTATTAAAACACAATGTGTCCTCTTAATTCTCTGATCAAAACCCATAGTGAATAAAACCAACATTCAACTCTCCTAAACAAAATTACAGAAAGGATGAAACAAAGTCTCAGCCCAGTGGGCATTAAAACATTAAGAATTTGTAAAGGGGCAGGGAATTGTGCTCTTAATTCATATTTATCTTAAAAAAAAAAAAAAAAAAAAAAAAAAGCCAGGAGGTTTCATTTTTTTAAATGGAATTGCAATTATGTAGCCACATCGAATCTTTAAGTCCTGCTACCAAACATCTTCAAAGCCCTTTTTAGTTACACTCTTAGAAAGAATGGAGGAAAAAAATTAAAGGCAGCAGAGGAAGAATTCTCTGAATACCTAAAGACACTGCCTGTGGTACCAGAGGCTACAGGCAAGCAAACACTGATGAGAGTATATATGTGATGTTCCCCTGGCTCTAAATTCGTATTTTTAAATACTTTGTTTTGATTATAGCTCTTTTCACCTTATATACAGCCTGTTTGTTAGGCTGCAGGTTAGACTAGAGCACCCCAAGCATTAATAAACCCACTGTCAGACATCTGTCCACAGCAGCACAAGAGTAGGGAAAAACAATCACTAGCTCCTGTTTCAGGGCATCAGCCACTGTTAAAACAAATAGAAGGCATTTCTGTGCAGTCACCAAACATTCTTCCTGCAAATAAACTAAGGAAAATAAAAAACAAGAGTTTCGGACTTCATCAAATCTGCTTATTAAGGGGATGGATGGAATATCATTAAGCAGTAAAACAGCAGCAAATTTCACCCCAAATTTAACAGCAGCAAAATTCACCCTCGAATACATGGAAACTTAAAATAAATTCCAAATTTAATCTAGCTAAAAGGTCTATTTATAAATAAGCAAACCTAAATTAAGAGCACAGTATAAACAGCACGTTGCTAACAATAGGCAAACAGATGTCTGCTGGGCAGGGGTGGGATGTTTCAATAAACAAACCCCAACATATCCACATGAGAAACCAAGAACCAATGCTGGAGACACAGTCCTCAGTGTACTCCACTGCATTATTTAAGTGTAACTACTCCTTTTTTGCCCAAACAGAGAGCATTCTTTCAGATAAACTCATACTCTGAAGGTTTGGGGCAAAAAGTGTCTGTTTCTATGTCTTGAAAGAAATAGGGAAGCTGAGGTTTACCGATAGTCAGTGAAGAATTCTGAATGTTAATTCCTATCACCATCTGACTTAAACTAGTGTGAAGCCAAATCTGTTCAGTAATTTACTAACAGTAAGAGCCAAGTAGGATTTAGCAACTGAAACTCAACACAGATGTCTGAAAATGCAACAGGAAGAGTCCTGTTCATCTTTGCTGTCAGAACGGGGCAGGAGAAGCGGAGGATGTGCCTGCTCTGACAGCCGTGTGAAACCCTTTGGCACCTCCAGGATTCCTGGACACTCTGCTGAGATTAATGGCTGTTACTCAGAAGTCAGCACCAGCTGCTGCCAGGGTAAGAAGTGCAAGCTATGGCACCTCAGGGCTGAACATCTGGGAACGCTGGAAACGGAGCTGCGCTTGAAGTGCTGAGGAAATTTCAGCTGCTGCAGAGTTTGGCAAGGCCTTTGTTTAATGTGCTTTCTGCCACTGTGTTCTTCATATTAGGTACAATTCAAAACCTCATTTCTACATCTATGACATCCTGTATTACTCAAAACTTGTCTGGAGGAAATCCAAATACCACTATTCATAAAGTGGCAACTAAATCCTTAAGTCCATCATTTCAAAACAATACCAGGGCAGCCTTTGGGCTAGGTGTTCTGGTATTTCTTACATGTGAGGCATTGAGTATTTCTGAGATTGTCTAAGGAACATCATTCTATAGGGACATGCCTGAATTTCACTGACTACAACTATGAACTGACACACACCATTTTTAACTGCAGTGTGAAGTAGTGATAAAATATTTACTATGGATAGAAAGCAACTTTTACTTTAACCTTCTATTTTGCTTACCTTGTACAGAAAAAGATATGGCATGGTAAGTTTAAGACCAAAAGATCAGAGGTGCAAGATTAAGATGGATCTTAATAAGTGTTACAGAAGCATATTTGTATTGCATTTATCAGCTTATAAAATTAACATACATATTAAAATTTTCATCCTGATAACAACTGCTGTGAATTCACCAAGCATGCTTTTATTTGTGATAGGCACGAGAGTCACTGGAAATTAAATTCCTGTCTTCTCCATCCAAAACAAGCATCATGTTTTCATTTACGGAAAACATCTACATGAAATTCTATCAGCAAAATAAACCCTGGCCTACAACACTTTATTAGCAAGAAGTGTAGTAACTTGGGTCTCATCTACCTTAGGTTCAAAATTTAACCTTTAAATACAGTTTTACAGATTAATTTATAAATTTGAAGCACACAAATCATGAATTTTGTAGAATGCACTCTAAAGGCACATAAAAGGCATAATTAAATCCACTAAGGCCATAATTAGAATCATAACTGAATGTGTTTATGTCACACAGCTCTTCAAGTAAAAAGTTAATGTTCATTTTTTCCTGTGAAAAATTCCAGAAAGAATAAAAGTAAGTTCTAGCACAGCACTTTGATTTCTTCAAGCTCATTTTCCAAGGTCAGAGTACAGTTTGACTGGGGTAATCTGTAATAGAAGGGAACTCCCAGAAAACAAAGAGCATTGCCAAGAATGCAGTTATTTTATCAAGGCAGTGGTGATGTATTTCACTTCCAGCTGTCCACACCAAAAACCCAGAAAAAGTCAGCTTCACTTTGAGTAAATGCAACAGATAAAGCACTTCTATATAAGATTAAAATGCTGTCTTCTCAGTGAATTAGACATTCACAAAAGCTGCCTTACTCTAAATAGCTGTCCCAGGTTTGTGGAGCTAGAACTGATGCCTTGAATTCCCAGCTGCTCACCACACTAAGTGTGTGCTCCTCTGTAACCATAAAATGTGCATCACTGCTGCAGGAAAAACTGCATTTACTCTTAGAAACCAAGAGGTGCACATACTAATTTGCTATTTTGAAACTAATTATATACACACCAGTATAAGCTTCCTTCTTACACACAGAAACTCTGAATGTAAGGAATTAAGCACAGGGATGCCATCAGAAACTGAGTGCCTTCATAGCAAAACCAGGAGAGTAGTTTTGGTATAGAAGAAATCAATCTGACATCCCTGCTTTTATACCAGGACTTTCCATCAGTCATCAGAATGGTCTAAAACTGGCTGATTCAGCTAAAGATATATATACCACAGGAAAAGCACACATAGAAACAATTCCATTCAATACATGTTAAGATAAAGTAGTCTAAAATCAACTACAAAGACTTCTTACAAGCCAAGTCTGAGAAAGAAATAATACTTTGGTTACAGAACGATTTAGTAACTCAGGAAATTACACTGGTCTTTGTACAATTAGTTAAATTGACCTTGCAGATCTCCTAAATTGAAAACAACTACCACGATAAAAAAAAATTTTAAATCTATACTACTATCCCTTCTTTGCTGAAAAAATGTAACACAGTTGTTATTTTATTAAATTTAAAGGTATCCTGACTTTACCCTCCTTGAAATCCACAGCTAAATAACGGGTCACTTGAGGCAGTAGTTCAAAAGAATGCTCAGCTTGGAATAATTAACAAAAAAGTTTGAATAGTTTCAAATATTAGTCACCATAAAGTTTTGACAGTGAACACATATTAGAATTAAAAAAAACCCCAACTGTTTCGCCTCATCAAAATTTACATCCATGAAGTAACTGACTCTACCATAACAACAACAAAAACTGCCCAATACAGAAGCTACTTCTGATGTAGCAATGATAATGAAAATACTTCTCGTTTTTGGAAGCACCACAGTCACTTGAGCTAAGCACCACTGAGGACAAAAGCAGCAGTTCCACTGCATGAAAACAGTATTTTCTGCCAGCAATCTACAAAAATCCACACACTGCTGTATGCTTATATAAAATTGCAGTAAAATTTCTCCCTCGACAGACTTGCTTTTCCAACGGATTTCACATGAAACCATGCAATTACTGCATTCTTGAAAAAGGGAACTGTTTATTAATCTTCCAGATACGTTTAGAAAGTGATGTTTATATGCAAGTAGCCTACTAGATTCAGGAAGGAAAGCTGAGAACTGAGAAGGCAAAAGGGGAGAGTTGAGAGCTGGGACGATTCTGCTCAGCCACAAACTCAGGTCTAACAGTTTGCAGGTCATGCAAGTGGTAATGGCCTCCATTAATGTAGCAGACCTGACACAGAGGCTCAGGAGAAGCCACAATTATTACAGCAAAAAAACAAAGAATGATTTTTGCCTGCAGCACACGATTTAGCGCAGACAGCAGCAAAGGTTGGAAACTTCTCCTTTCTGATTTTCATCATTGTAACAAAACTAGATTAACACGTGTAACATTTTAGTTTCTATCCCTCAGTAATTAGCAGCACCAATTACCATACCAAGAGTCATGCAGTGATGACATTATAATGAGAGCAGTGAAACAGAAGGATTTAACACTACCGTGTGAAAGGGTATAAACAGTAACTACAGTATTTAAGGATATGTGAACGTTTGTAAAAGTAACAGCATCTTTGTGACACACCTGGGACAACAACCACCAGGCTAGAAAGCACAAGGCTGTCAACAGTTAACCAGCACCTGAAAGCAGCCCCTGCTCTACCCAGAGCCAAATGCTTCTCAACATGTTCAAAGTCCAGTTGTATTATTTTTAACTCAAATGGATAAAACCCAGCGAGTTCTGTAGACACCAATCACCTTTCCTAACTACATTCCTTACGTAACAAACCCAGCGCTGCAGGCCACGTGCATCCTCCACAAGTCACTAATTAGGAACTCCTAGTAGGACCAAAAAAAAAAAATCCCCAAAAACCAAATCCAAACTTTTCAAAAGTAGCCGAAGAGGTTTAAACAACACCCTCAGACTTCTCTATTGGCACTGACAACTCAGCATGCATTCACATGGTAGCAGTCTTCCAAGTTTTTAAATCAAAGTCCGTAATGGTGTCAGAATGGTCTGTATGGAATTCACAGAATCCCAGAATGGTTTGGGTTGGGAGGGACCTTAAGGACCATCCAGTTCCAACCTCCTGCCATGGACAGGGACACCTCCCACTAGACCAGGTATTAATTCTTAAGCACATGAATGAATCAGGCAATTAGAAACAGCATTTTAAATGTACTAGTGATAGAAGAAAGTCCATCAAGTTCTATTAAACAAAAGGATGTAGACACCATTCCATGCTTATGCTAAGCCAAGGAAATTCCAGAAACTGGGAAAGGAGACTGGAGGAAAAGGACTGCTCTTCCCTGCTTTCCTTGCTTCTGCATCTTTCTCAAAGAGAGCAAGCACCAACAGATCCTTCAGGATAGATTCATCTTCCCCTAAGACGACCTGACTCTTCAGTAAATCAAACATACAAAAAGCCAACAAAATACCACAAAGAACACAAAAACCATTGAAAAACCCCCTCCTTCCCAAATGCCCATACCTGTGGAAGTGCAGTATTGAGCTGCCTCTGCAAGGAATCCCTCTCATGGCCAACTTCGTGCAGCTTGCCCTGGGTGAGCGCGAGCGTCTCCTGAGTTTCTCGGAGTGTTTCCAGCAGGCGATCCCTTTCTTCCAGCATGGACACCATTAACTGCTCAAAGTGGGAATCAGCATCTGACTGCAATGGGGAACCTGAACCGTGGCCTCCGTTTCCCCCGGCGGGAATCTCGGCCTCACTGATGGTTGGCATCACCTCACACATCATCTTGAAACAAAACGAGACAAAACACAGGCCAGAAATTTTGGTCAAACAAATCTGAACAGGAACTTTGAGTACTGTCCATAACACCCACTTGGCTCTCCCCACGATAGCATCAGCAAAGGCTGCCAGCACCTCGGTGTTTGCCACTATTTCATTAAGAGTGGAGAAAAGGTACACAGTCAACTTAATCAAGGCTTCACTTCATAATGGGAATCTTGTGACTTCTTGCAAAACCAGATTTTTGCAGCTACGTCTCAAACTGTGACCTCATTTTAATGGATTTATGTTTTTGTGAGGAGTAAACTGCTGCTGAGATCTTTAAAAAAAAAAACAAACAAAGATAGGGCATGCAGCCTGCCACCAAAAATTATACACTTCACCCAGTAACTCATTACACTGCACATTTTGGGAATCATTATCTGCTTCTTCCACTGCTTCAAACGTACAAAGATTGTATCTAAAACAGTACTTTGAGCTTGTGTTGGCTGTAGAAGGTTTATGGTAGTGAAAGTGATGTATATAAATGAGTGGTAAATCCAAACAGTGCAATTCGGGAGATAAAAACATGTGAAGGAAGACAAGAAGCCAAAAATTCATTATGAAGTAGTAGTAGGTCTCAGTGTGGACAGCAAAAGTAAAGGTAGGCACAAATAATTAAAGGCAGGGGATGAATACAGTCACCGGTGCAAATGGGAGCACTGCACTGGTAGTGAGCACACTGTAAACTGGGAGCACCCTTCAGAGACCCTAACAGATCCCTACCAGAGCTAAGGCATCAAGTTTTTAAAAAGCATGGAAAAACCCCACTCGTGTAATTACTGCACATTGAACTGCCAAGAAAGTTCTTCAGGCAACCCCTCTCAAAATCACAAACCTGCAAGAACTTAAGGCAAAATCAGGAAAAGTAGAGCCCCCAACCTCTCAGGCACCACTAACTTTTGTTCTCAGCCTTAAATTTCACACTCATAGCCGAAAATTTTAAAAGAACAATTCATTCTGAGGCTTACTGTGGGTCCCTCAATCCACTGAAAGTCTTGGAACGGTCTGAAGCGCTTTGTAAGATTTTCATGCATGATTACGATAAGCCCTGAATTTTCATCACTACATTATTTACCTTGCTCAATAAAACAAAAAGGCTTGGAAAACAGGCCCCACGTTTCCTGCAGCACCAGTTCTTCTCTGTTTTAGCAGTTTTCTGTTATCCCCCAAAACCTTTTGGGCTGCAAAGCATCCATCCAGCTCCAGTCCAATGGCTGTTTAATCGAAACACATGAAAAAAAAAAAAAAAAGAAAAACCTGCCGAGGAAAGAGCAGATCCAGTAAAAAGCAGCAGCTTCAGCTAACTCGCCAAGTCCCCGGCACAGAAGAATGTGAAAATAAACTGTCTCAGCTTCCCATTCCTCTATTACTGGCCCATAGGTCCTGCAACAGCTGGGATGGAGGAATCATGGGCTGAGGGAAAAAAAAAACCAAAAATGTAGTCCGATGCAGAGGTGCAACAAGCTTCAATAGTTCATCGCTCATAAATTCCACTCAGGTCACAATCGCACTATTAAACAGAGTACGGACAGCAGGGGAAAACAGCACGAGCTTTCTTGTAGAGGCTTTGGAAAAGCCTCCCTTCTTTTCTCTTCTATTAATTCCAACGGGAGGCTCTCCTTCCAGTTCCCTGGGTCTTAGTTCAAACATTTATAATCCCAAGAGCAAGGCGCTGGCGTCGCTTTGGAAGGCGAGCAGGGAACGAGACCTGTTGTTTCCTCTGCTCGTGTCCCGCACCCGCTCGGCCCCGCAGACGATGCTCCGCAACCGAGAGATGCAGCCGAGAGCGGGGAAAGAAAGGACCCAGCAGCTCCGGGGGGCACCGGCCCGGTCCCGCCGCTCCCCTTCCCCGCGGAGGGCCGCGCTAGCAAAGCTGCGGGCGGAGGACGCGGGGCTCTCCTGCTCCCCCCGCCCGTCTCGGGGAGCACCGGGCCGGGCCTCCCTTCTCGCCTCGCTCGCTCCCCGCCGGAGGCCCCAGCGGCGCCGGGAGCGCGGCCGGCCCGGGCCCCGCGCAGCCCCTGCGGAGCGAGCCCGGCCGCGGAGGCCCCGGCGAGCCCGCCCTCCCTCCGGCCCCTACCGAGCGCCGGGGGCTCCGCCGCGCCGGGACGGTCCCCTCGGGCCGGGCCCGGCTCCGCCCGCCGCCGCCGCCGCCTCCACGTCCGTGGTGGCCGGCGTGGGGTCGGCTGAGGCCGGGTGGGTGGTGCCGGCCGCCCGGCGGTGCCGCCGCAGCCTCAGGGGGCGGCAGAAGCGCTGCGCTCCCGGAGAGCCGCGATCGCCGCCGCGGCCCCGCCGCTCCCGGCCCCGCTCGCCGCCGCCTCCTCCCGCCGCTCCCGGCGCGCTCCGCGGCCCCGCATAAATCAGTGCGGCGCCCACAATGCACCGCGCGGGGCGGCGCGGCCGCTCCTGGCCCGTTCCCCGCTGCCGGGGACCCGGGTTCGAGACCCGCTCCGCGCTGCCTGCCCCTGTGAGCGATACCGCCGCCGCCCACGCTGCCCGCCCCGAAGGAAAGGACGGGAAAGCTGCAGCGGAGTCCCGGGGCGGGAGGCGTGCTCGCTGAAGGCTGAGAACAGGGCAGGGCTGGAGTGGCCCCGCAGTCGCAGCCCGTGCCGGGGCCTGCGTGTCGTGTCAGGGCCCGGGCGGGCGCGGAGCGGGATCGCAGCGCCTCGCCCGGCCCCGGCTGCCCCCGCCCGCTCCCAGCGCCTCGGGTGCCCCGAGTCCTTCTCCTGTTCCGGTCACTTCGGTTCAGGAAGGACACCGAGGGGCTGGAGCGAGTCCAGAGGAGGGAATGGAGCTGGGGAAGGGTCTGGAGCACCAGGAGAGGCTGAGGGAGCTGGGGGGCTCAGCCTCGACAAAAGCGGGGGACGTTATCACTCTCTACAGCTCCCTGACAGGAGGCTGTGGCCGAGTTGGTCTCTTTTCCCAGACAAGAAGTGACAGGAGAAGAGGACATAGTCTTGAGCTGCCAGGGGGTGTTTAGGATGGATATTAGGAAGAATTCCTTTGCAGAAGGGTGATTAGACGTCGGAATGAGCTGCCTGGGCAGGTGCTGGAGTCACCGTCCCCGGAGGTGTTTAAGGAAGGCCTGGACACGGCGCTCGCTGCCATCGCCCGGTTGGCACGGTGGTGTTTGGTCATAGACTGGACTCAGTGATCCCAGAGGTCTTCTCCAACCTAATAAATTCTGCGATTCTGTGGAGCGGAGCCACCAGGTCCGAGCACAGCTCCAGCGAGGGGCGACTTCACTGACATAGCCTGTTCTCCACAGGAAACTGGGTTTGCCTACACTGAGTATTATTTGTCCAAAACACCACATAAATGTTTTTCCGCTTGCATGTCTATAGCTTTTACTCTCTTCCTGGAGCCTTCACCGTGCCTATGAGTTGAAGGTTGAAGTTTGCAGGCAAAGCTTAGAAAACTCACTTCCCTCTCTTCACATTTGTGTTACCACCCTGAATGAAGCATTTGCATTTTGGACCCTATTGTTGCTTTTGCAGTGGAAGGCTTTAAAAGCCATCAAGGGCCAGTTACGCAGACAGAGGTAAGTCATGCCAAAAAGTGGCAGTCCCTGCACAGAAGGTTCTGCAGATTTGTGGCTGGATTATGTGGATTAATTTGTAAACACAACATCCCGACACCTAGCACTGGATAGAAAGGATTGCTAATGAGTCGGTCTTCCTTTCCTCACATACGAAATTCTTTACAAGTTTTCTACGTTGTGCTCTTTCCCTTTGGTATCTGAGTGAATCCAGGTCACATTTTTTTAAGCTTTCTCTCTACAGCCGTGAGGTCTAGATTACTTTTCTTTCCTCCTGAAGTTTCTAATGTAATCCCATGACTCTGGGAGCTGGAACTTTGAGGGAAAAGCCAAATATGATGATGCACATTCAAATCACGAGTTCTGCCAAATATTGCCTAGCAGAAATTTAACGCTGAATATCTGAAGAACTGAAGTCTGACTTTTCAGTGTAGGAAGAGTAGCAAAAAGATCCCAAAAGGAATTGTTATGAATTAACTTGTACATAGGTAAATGCTTTTATTTATAAGCTTTGATCCAGATTACTTTCAGTGGATGAAGAAGACTTCAAGCTAAGCAGCTGCCAGGGCAGCATCTTCAAAATAACCTGCTCCAGCAAAACCAAGACAAGGCTGGAAAATGAAGTGGAATTTATGGCTGTGTGAAAAAAAACACCTTTTCACTTCAACTCATCACACATAAAAAATGAAAATTAATAATGTTGGTAGAAAGATTGATCTGGCCTGATTTGGTTTGTGTTCAACACATGAGTCAAATGGAGACTTTGTGGATGAAAGGGCAAAAGGTTAAAGACTGCAATGGGCACGGAGTTGATAATCTCTCTCAAACTGGACACTGCAATATATCCAGTCAGATTAACTGATCTCAGAGCCAGGTCATGTGGAATAAATTAATAAGTGAACCTCGGTATTCACGTAGATCCTAAAACATGGAATTACATTTTCTCTCAGCCTGGGATACCTTGGAATGTGTGTTTTTCTTCTGAAACTAAGTTTTGGTTTGTCCTTAGATGGTTAAAACCAAAAAATGAAGATTCGTACCGTGCTATAATCCTGTTTCATTATGAAAGCAAAGAACCTACCACACAATTCTGAATGGAGAATAAATATGGATCAGCTCCCTATATTAATTTTCACTTCACCCGGTTTGTTAACGAGGCACAGACACTCACATTTGGCTTGCTCAGCTCCTCACATCCGTGGCTGGATTTCCCATGTAAGAGGCAGGAGGTTTTAGCTGCAGACCCTCCTCAGCCTCAAGGAGTTGTCACCTTTATCTCTGTCACCCTCAAATCACTGTGTACACAGGTTTCAGGGCAGGGTGGAAATGCCAGTGGTTAGGCACTTTCTTGAGAAATGGGTTTCAGCCTCGGGTGGGAACAGAGTTCCCATAGCATATAAATGTCTGCTATATGAGAAGGAGGCACTGTAAAGAGCCAGGTATTTATTCATGCCCAAAAGGATGGCTTAGTCCAGGAGGGAACCTACATCCAGAATATCCCAGCTAAGGAATATGCCTCCCACATGGCGTACTGCAAATACCTTCCTTAGGCGCCACGCTCTGGGAATGCCACACGGAGCCCAGACCGTGGATACGGCAGAATTGCTGAGATGCCCCAAAAACGCCCAAAAGGCCTGACTTCAAAGCCAATCCCTACTCCCATGTGCAGTCCACCAAAGCTGGGACCAGATCAGTGTAGAGCCAGAACTTGAAATTCCAGAGAAAAAGTGAATAACCAGGTCTTTGCATAGTGCTCCGTGCTGCACAAAACACACATGGAATGATAAAGTCAGAACTCCCAGGCTCTGCAAATACCAGAATATTTCTCAGTCCTATTTACTTTGTAGTACAAGGAAAACAGTTTCCTTATTTTCCTTCCTCCTGGGCATGTAACCCAGGATATACCATCCGACATGAAGAGGCACCAGCAGCTCAGATCTTTTTAATTAACTGAGTGTGATGTGTCTTTTGTAAGTTCAGCAAGAGGCCTGGCTCCCTGTCCATGTCATTTAGTGAGATGTAGCACTTGTGGATGTGTCTGGAAAGAGCCCCACATACATCAGCTGACAGCAAAGTAATCAGTTCAGAAACCCAGGTTAAATCTCCCTCCACTCTTTGCACCTCAGAAACCACACGCTGAAATTCAAACAAAGGCTGTTAAAAACAGGGGGGGGGGGGGGGGGGGGGGGGGGGGAAGGTTTCCTTTCCTGTCACATGATAAATTAGATCCTAATGTTTATCCAAGCTCAGCAAAGCAGCCAGCTCTTCCTGCCAGCCAGTGCTGCGGGGTGAGGAGTGGGGTCGGGCCGGAGCTGCCCTGCCGTGGGCTCTGAGGACAAACACCTGCTGCCACCCGGGCCGGGCTGCCCGCGCACCCTGCTCGCCTCGCCCGCCGCCTTCTCTGCCCACTGAGGGCTTCACGCTTCATCTGTGCTGAAATTGCCTTTGTGAGCCTCAGAGCCACCCCACGCTAGCACAAAACCTCTGCTGAAAATAGTCCAAGATCGCCTACGCAGTTTTCTTCCCCTCCGAGCCGAGCTGACGGTACCTTATTTACTCCTTGTCCTTTACAGATGACTTAATGACTTAGCAGCAAGATGCATTTTGAACACATTTCAGGCATTTCATACTGAAATGAATAGATGCAAGGACAGGATTTTTGCCAGCAGCACTGATTATCCTTTTGTCAGTAGATAGACGTGACCCGGACCATTCTGTTACCATAAGAAACGTCTCCAGAGGTTTCTAGACAGAGGAGACACTTTGCCTGAGGGAGAAGGAATGAGAGGGAAGAGGATGGAAGGTGGCCTGTGGAGAAGAGGATGGAGGTAATTAATGGTTATGCCCACGTATAAAGATAAGTGCCCCAGTAGATGTGTCAGCCCTTGGGCAATGGAAGCCACGACTTCTACAAACCCCAACGCAGTTCTTGACATCGACATTTTATTTATATAATGCGGGTCTTCGTGGATCTGTGCCGGATTCAGGCAGGTGTAAAGCAAATGGGAACTGGCTGCTCTGAAGCTGAAGAGGGTTTTTGAGTTGGACTTAGGAAGAAAAGTCTCCACAAAGCCGCTGGAGACATGGAGAGGACTCTTCAAACACCAGATGAACTTACACAATTTATTTTAGTGGGAATCATACGTATGTCAAGACCATAAATATTTTCAAATGTAGCTGTTACTCCTGCAACCAAAACCACATATTCTCACTCAAGTACAAACCTGCTGAACTCGAAAAGGCTTTCAGCTTAGTTTCAGCTTCAGTTGTGCAATTTGCAGTTCAGAATTATTGCAGCTGTTGTCTTTTTTGTGTGGATTTACAGCAGCAGAAATCCCCTTGAGCTAGAAGGAATTTCTAAAGCCAAGTATCATTTATTTCAATGTGAAATGAAATACACTGCTAATATCTAATGCAAACGTAGTACGTTCCCTCGGTGTAGACTGATTTCAGCACGTCTTCAGACAGTTTATAGCTATAATGAAAGGTATCGACCTAAAAGTGCATTCAGTTGCAAGTTCAGGGCAATGGAGTTGCACATTATTTAGTTAAGCATTTTTAAAAAGATAATACTTTTCATAAAGGCCATATTTGTGTGATGTAGCTGTGAATAACATTGGAAGAAGAAACTGAAGGGTTCAGAACCAGCTGTGATAATGCAGCTCCTGCCTAACTAGAACAGGTCTGGATACATTCCACCTGGCTGACCACCTACAGCATGAACCCATTTACCCTGGGTTGCCTCTGTAATCAGTGGAGCAAGAGAACCACTCCATGGGAGGAGTGATTCAGACCTTTGGTGTGGTCCATGAATCACCTGCTCGAGGTGCCTGTCTGTTCCCATTGACTGCAGAGGGAGCCCAGGGCAGCCGGACTCTTGCCGTGGGAGCTGTGCTCGGGTGTCTGAAGCAGCGTGAGATGAATCTGGATGCTGGATACGTGTGAGACCAGCACAGCTGCTTGCTGTAGGAAAGCAAGGAAAATGAATGTGACTGTCCTCAGAAATGAATAGGGCTGTTACTGGCTTCATTGCCGCGGATTTAGCAGCCCAGGGTTTTCTGTCTCAGTAATTTTAGCTGGTCTGCAATTCAATTACTGTCTTTGCAAGACTGGAGCCTAGAGCTTCAGAGCCATGGCAGCCTCTCAGGGCAGAGAATCATAGAAACACAGAATGGTTTGGGTTGGCAGGGACCTTAAAGATGATCCAGTTCCAACCCCCTGCCATGGGCAGGGACACCTTCCCCTAGACCAGATTGCTCCAAGCCCTGTCCAGCCTGGTCTTGAACACCTCCAGGGATGGGGGGTCCATAACCTCTCTGGGCAGCCCGTGCCAGTGCCTTATCACCCTCTCAGCAAAGAATTTATTTCTTATATCTAATCTAAACCCACCCTCCTTCAGCTTGAGGCCATTTCCCCTTGTCACTCTGCCCTTGCCCAAAGTCCCTCTCCATCTCTCTTGTAGCCCTTTTAGGTACTGCAAAGGGCTGTAAGGTCTCCCCAGAGCCTTTTCTTCTCCGGGATGAACAGTCCCAACTCCCTCAGCCTGTCTTCATTCCAAGAGAAAAGAATGATGTTGTTTTTATTCTGAACCCCCTGAATACGCACACAGCGATCCCAGAATGAGCTCTGCAGACACTGAACCTTTCACCTCTTCTCAGGACCACAAGAGAGAACAGCTGGGGTCTACCTGGATCGCTTCAATGTGGAGGCTTCAGCTTTTAGAATGTTTTGAGACCTGCTACGAGAAAAATAAAAAGATTGCATTATTTTAATAATATATTTAATAAACTTTATAAATAATCCAACTACAGAAAACAAAAAGGATTTGCATGTGAAGTAACACTTCTGTTCCTGTACATCGGTGTTTGAAGGAAAAAAATAGGGGCTTTTTTCTGCTTTGTCTGCTATGCAAAGACTCCTACTGTTTCAAGTGGCTTTGGAGTAGGCACTAAGCAAAGTGGACCATGATTTCTATGTACTCAGTGTCCTCTACTATTAGTCCTTCATACTGTAGTAAAGTAGATAAAAGCATTTGAAAAATAAAGAGATCTCAAATAGCACTTAAGCCTATTTTTAATCCTTACCTGACTAGATTTCAAGTGATAACATACCTTTCATTACATGCACATTGCCTGCATGAAATTGTTTGCAGCAATCACCACCTTCATTATTCAGATGCACACTGAATTGAAGCATTAACCCGTGTGTGCGAAGATAATAATGTTGGGAAGGTATTAGTCCCAAATCATATATGTGGGACAAGGCTGAAGGATCTTTCTGTACAACCAGCTTCAGCTTACAGGCAAATGAAAATGTAAACAACACTTGCAGTGAATCACCAGTTTATGTATGAGTTAAAATGTTTATTTTCACCGTTTTAGAGCTCCCCACTGTCTTCACAGTATTTACTAGAAATATTAATTTGCTGAAATGAATTGGCTGAGATGGTGACTAAAAACCAACATGGCCTCAAAATGAGTCATAAAGCAAACTGCAACAGATAAAAATTATTAAAACTACGGACACTTGCAATGGCAACAGTGTGTTTGGCAAAAAAACATCTCCAGTTTCAAGGTGAACCTAAGGCTCAGGTGAAATTGTCTGCCATTAGATATGGTGTATTAAAGTGCTGTTAAAGTTCAGTTCCCAATATTATTTCCTGTTCTGACTAGTAGCAATTCTGCCTAGGCAACCAGGTTATTTCAGACTAAATCTCACCTTTGGCATTTGGAGAAGAAGGTTATTAGGTCAGGATCCGACACGGAAAAATGAGTATAGGTATAAGCCATCTAATGGGAACCGTTCAGCTCAGACCACCTACCAGCAGCCTGAAGCAGCAGAGTGACATTTAAAAGCAATCAGAGTCAGAAGAAAACCTTCAGGGAAAACAGACAATACTTCAGAAAAAGCAGCTCTACATTCGCCAGAGGGAAAAAACACAAGACCTTTGGGAGCAGTGCTCAAGTCAACTTGAAATAAATATCAAGAAAAAGAATGGAAATATAGTAAATGGGGCTTCTTTTTAAATAAATTCCTTCCCCACTTGCTTCTATATTGGCCTGTCCTTACCTGTCAGTGTTATCCCTGTGCTGGGAGTGGTCTCACCCTTAGCTTTTGAGCAAAATTCCCTGCAAATCCATAAACCCGGAGCACACAGCACACAGCCTGGGTGAGACATGCTGTGGGGAGGAGATCCTCATGGAGAAGGCAGGATCCTCTCTAATGCCAACAGGAGCAGGAGCTGCCTTTGCACTGCCTTGCCCATATGGGCTATCCCTACTGCTGGACTCACAGTGCCCTAAACTAAGGCAGTTTTAGGATTCCTGTCTGAAATTATAATTTCATTGTTACTACGATACCCTAATTTTGAGATAAATGTGTTAAGGATGCTTAAGTCCTTATGGAACCATCTCTTTTTTCAATAATGAATAAAAAGAGTGAAGCCTTGCATCCCTTCTTGGCTGTCAGAGTGTCTGTTGCTAATCTGGCCCAATTTATCTTCCCTCTACACAGAAATCTCCTCTGTAAAACTTATGGTCAGCTCATACTGCCTCCTCTGGCTGGAGCGTGGCTTTGTGTGTGCAGCTCGTGCTGCTCAACCCATCCCTGTGGGTCACTCCGAGTTCAGGCCCCTTACAGGAATGTCTTTGTCTTCACCTGAGGTTTGATCCGGTGTGTCCTCAGCTGCAATTGAGGTCTCCACGTGTAGTCTTTTGGCTCAGCTACCAACAAAAGGTTTGTCCCTGCCTTGTGCCAGATAACGCTCTTAGTCACTCAAGTGTTCCTTTTCCCTTTTTCTGTTTGCCTGAATGCCTTGTTCCTTTGCACAGAGGTATTTACACAGCTCTTGTCAAATTGCAATTAATTAAGGCTGGCTGTTACTAAATAAAAAGTCATTTACTATCTAACTGCTGCAGGTAAGATGACATGGCATGTAACTTGGAAAAAAAAAACAAGAGAAAAAGGTATGAGAAGTTGTCCTCTCCCTGTTCCTGGTTAGGAATCATCATTTCTAGGAGGGTGGACAAACAGCTGAACAAACCTTGTCATTGTCTTATGCTAATCCTTAAATGAAGTGAGAATAACACGTGTAAGATATAAAAGGGAATAACTCATAATAGAAGAAAGCAGCAGCCCTGTCACTGTTCATCTGTGCCGTAACAAGCAGGGGAAACGATTTATTTCGAAACTAAATTCCCTGTTCTCCTGAACACGGTTCATATTAAAGACCCTTTGACCACACCATCTGTTTGCATTGTAATCCACATCTAAAAGAGTCAACAGCAGTATTGACTCACGGGCTGGTTCTAGCTTAGGCCTGCGAGTTAAGCTCCCACAGCACACTTAAGCTTTTGCACAAAGAACCGCAGGAACACTTCTCACCTTTTCCTTTCGTGTTACAATCAATCATCCAGTACTCCAAACACAGCTCAGGTCCTCCCCCCAGTGCAAACAAACTTCTGTCTTCCCTTTGTCTCTCAAACAACTTTCAATAACAATGCCGAAAACTTCCAGGAATCATTAGCATTTCTTCGTACCCAAATGGGAAATATTAAGTCTAGCCAAGGTGAGATTAACTTGGCAGTTTCAGTCTGGTGAAGTGCTGCCCTCGCCACAACAGCCATCGAGGAACTTGGCACTAACTCGCTCTTTGTACTTTTTACCTGTGAAGCCAAAGGCTGAAGTGGCAGGGACTCACCTGCCCTGGGCTGGAATCCTTTATGGCACTGGAAAAGCACAAGGAGAGTGAGAGAAGGACTCTTCTATTCACTCTGGCTACGTATAATTTCTAAATTTTTACTGTTAGATGATTTCCTCGGTGTCTCCAGCTGCTGCCTGCGAAAGCAGAAGCAACGGGGAACAGAACAGAAGGTTCATTTCAGCATCCCAGGTTTTGAATTGACCCAAAACACTGGACTGAAGGAAAATGCTGAAAATCACAATAACTGCTCTAGTGTACACCAGGAATTAAGCCAATTCTCGCATTTAAAGCTGTGAGAGTAAAACAATGGCTCAAAATCACTCCTGCTCTGGCTGATCCTGGAGATGCAGCAGCTGCCTCTGGATTTGTATTTATTTTTAATGAGTTGGCCCAGAAATACCACCTTTGTTTCTAACAAAATTATGCTGCTCTTGGAGATTGCCATAGGGATGTATTTCCTTACAGACGCAGCATATACAGGACAGCCAGAAGCTGGAGAAGCAGTGTTGAGACATAGCCCTGTCAGGAAAATCTTGTTTTCCAGATTATATCAAATAACTTTACTGAAGGGTGTGTGTGTGTGTGCATTTGGATACACACACTATATACACACAGATACGTGGATATACACACACACACAAGCATATCAGGATTTGGGAGGCACGTAATTTTCATGTCCAAAACTTTCTTTCTCTCCTATAATTAAATGTGCAGTTTCCTTTCACCAAAACAACCTGGCACCAGTTTGATTTTAATATATCTTTAAGCCATGTACAAACAGTGGGGTTCCTTGCATGAATATTCGGCATTTACCTGCCACATGCCCATGGATATTCAGAAAAACAGGGAATATTCAGGTGTAAGTGATACAACAAAAAGTCCTGCAGTACCAGATTTTTGCTGTAAACAGAATCATCAAATTTTATGCCAGCCAAAACAGTGATAATTTAAATTTTTATCTCTCAAATCCAGCAATGGAATGGGTTGTTTTATGCTGTCAAGGTCAGGATGTATAGTAACAGCAATGGGGATGGTTC
This sequence comes from Corvus hawaiiensis, assembly GCF_020740725.1. Classification (NCBI taxonomy): domain Eukaryota; kingdom Metazoa; phylum Chordata; class Aves; order Passeriformes; family Corvidae; genus Corvus; species Corvus hawaiiensis. Next base: position 63,571,060 of record NC_063218.1, on the reverse strand, counting down.
CTGACTCCCAGTTTTCAGTGCTCATGGAGATAACGTCTCAGTTACAGGCAAAATGCTGCAGAAAAGCCTCTGTATACAGACACCAGCTAGGTCATAGCAAGGTTTCTGAGTGCACAAAGGAAGGGTTTTTCAGCTCCTAGGGTTCACTTTGGTTCCATGATTTAGAGGCTTTTTTTGTCTGCCTTCAATAATGCCACCTTTGTAGTACCAAAACACACGGCCGGGAGAAGCTGGCAGCTCTCTGTGGCCAGCAGCTCCCCCATTCCCTCCCTTTGCATGGAAAAAAATAAACAAACCCAAAGCAGGAAGCTGCCACTGCTGCTGTGACATCTGACATGGTTCAAAAACAGGATACTCCCTGACCTGCCTACAGGTGCCGTGGCAATTCCACCCGTGCCCGTTTTTCCCTAGCTGAGGTTGTCGTATCCTATTTGAATGCATTAAAACCCGCTGGAACAGGCTGCCTGAATAACCAGGGGTCATTCAAGAACTGTCAGAGTCCTCTTCAAAGCACCAAGAAAACGAGTGTTTGTCCTCCCTCAGGCCTGTGTGTTGGAATTTTCCAGCATTTAATGATGAGTTGGGGGACGAGTTTGCGGGAAGGAGATAAGGGATGAAAGTAACCTTTTAAAGGAGAAAATGGGACAAGCCTATGGGGCACTTCAGGTACCCTTTAAATAAAAGAAACTGGGATCTGATTTCTCTGTAATTCCTTCTCTAATTCCTCTGAATTAGCCTGTGGGAACTTCTCACCCCTCACGAAACAAATTGAGCTCCCCACAAGTCAGACCTGAGGAACAGACATCAGACTTGCTGGTGAGGCCCCTTCTGGCAGAAGACCTGGCTCAAACCTATTTGAATCACACATTATTAAAGAAATCACCTTCAAAAAACGTCAGTTCAACTTAAATTCAGGCAAACCTAATAGTAATACCCCATAAACCAGTGAAAATACTAACCTAGGAAATGGACAAACACTATGTGTGAAAGCAAACTCAGGATTTTCAAAGGTGTTGCTTGACATTAAATTTGGTTAAGTAGCTGTGTGATGGCATCTTCTCTGAGACTGTTGGTCTAGACACCTCTGAAAACCTTAATTCACAGGAGTCAAATCTGCCCCTGGCTTTCAAGCTGCAAAATGATCTGGTCCTTTCACACTGCTCAGCATCTTACCCAGTGGAAGTGATTACTGGAGTCAGGAATTTCTAGAGCTGAGGATTTCTCTCTCTGGTGAGGATTCCCACCTCCACTCCCACTTTAAGGCAAATTAGGCGAAAGAAGGAGATATTCCTAGGGAGAAAATCATGATCAGGTACCTTATGCCATGCTCAAGCTGCTTTTCTTTACCCCCAGTGGCTGGAGGGAGCACAGGCATCAGTCCCATATGCCGAGGAGCTCAAGGATTATTTGGACCCTTGGCTGAGCACTTTCATTCCCCAGCACGTTATTTCTGTACTGGATGCAGGGTGGGGAGAAAAAGGGTCCCGTCCACAGAATTATTCTTAAAATCAAAAGCCAGGGTTTGGGGGTGCCTCTTGCTCAGGTCCAACATGAAAATAAGGGGTTTAAATTCTTACTCAGCCATTGAGTCACGTGAGTAAAAGTTTGAAGTGAGGCAGGGCTGGAGAGCTTTGACCATGAAATTCCAGGAATTAAGGGGAAAAGATACTGCATGAAGTGCCTTATAAACACAGTCCTGTAAGATACAGTGCATCATTTAATAGCCCTGAAAAGTCACAGGCTGGATGCAGAATTTGACGTTCTGATTTAAAGATTCAGACATTAGTTCTTCAGCATGAAGCCAGTATTTTTATATTTATTTTTTTTGTAAAAAATAGAATATGGCTTACAGAAAATCGTATGAGCAGGTCCACAGTGAATAACTTATTTAGGTGGCGTGTAGCAGAGCTACACACAGCCGTTAGCTAGAAATGTGCACTTTGCTGGCTTTAGCTCTAATTAATTTTAATTCATCTGCATATAAAATAGCTGCTTCATGCACCAACATGCAGCTACACGCACAAGCTGGAGCTTTACCATTCCAGCTGGAAACAGAAATGGGAGCACCGTGTGCTAATCTTAATATTTAGCCTTAATATTTAGTCCTGCTCTCTCACGTCATGTTCCAGGGAGAAGTGGAACCGAGGGAATTCGTCAAGAAATTTTCATTTTCCATTCCTGCCCTCGGATTTTGGGTTCCTGACATGGTCACTGAGTGGAGCCTGCAGCAAATCCCGCAATCAGTAAGGGCTTCCCAGCACTGTGCGGCTGGCTGGGATGGCCAGGAGGCAGCGTGCTGCAGCCACATGGCCCGTGGACTGCCGTGCACTCGGATTGCCATGGCAACCCCGGCTTTGGGGGGAATTCAGGCTATCCCGGCTTTCCCACGTTAGGGACTTCACAGCCAAGAAGCTGTGAATAAATTCTGCTTACGCTGAGCAGAACATAAATTAAACAATGTGGGATGTGAGGCACAGACCTGCCAGTGCTGCACCCTTTTAATTCACATTTTCTCCGCAATTTTTGTTCACAATTTGGCAATATGCCTGGGAGTGACAGAAAGCACCTCTCAGGAGATGACTGGGAGGGAAACAAAGATAAGATTTAGCTCAATTGTTCACATACAGACATTAGTGGCAAGAACAGTTTTATAGTTTCATTTTTATGTCAAACCTTTCTCACACTTTGTATGCTGTCTACAAAATCTCGTACCAGGTTTGCATACAAAAATCACCAACTTCTGTACAGAAATTTAATCTTTATTCATCCCTTTAGACAAACTTTTGCCACAGGTGGTGTGTACCCTTGCAGAATGGCTGCTACAACCCTATTAAAAGTTAGACCCCAGTAAGAACTGCTCCCAGATTAAATTCTTATTTAATTCTTTATTAAATTTCTTATTTATATTCTTTATTAAATTCTTATTTAATTGAATTAAATTCAATTTTTTTTAAAGTTAATACTCCTGCTGGGATCCATAGCAATAGCAGAATTAAGAAATGGAAAAGGAAACATTATAAAGATGGTGAGCATTTTTAATGGCAAGATGATTGCTTTCTGTAGAAGTTCTCGAAAGCCAGGCTCGCCTGTGAATAAAACACTTCCCACACAAAGTCCCAGTTGGGTGTTTTTTACATCTGCCATGACAAAGGTCCAGTTCTGTGTCTGTGTAACTTCACACAGCACCAGAGCCTGCTCTGAAGGCTTCGACATTATGTAGTAAATAAAATACACCAGTCTGGCAACTTTCTGAAGCATTCGGCAGAGATACAAAGTTGACGTTAGGCTGCTTTCCTTAGCAAAGGCACTTTTTTATTCCATTGCACTGGAGACATCTCAAGGCCTCCCTTAGAGCTGCCATTTTTTTATAGAGTAGAGAGCACACACAAAGCCCTTCACTTTGCTACAAGAGCTGGTTACTGAGAGCTGCTGTGCCCTGCCCCAAACACAGCACAGCAAAACGAAAGAAAGGAGAGCCGAGCTGCCATCCACGCAGGAGCTCTACACACACAGAGCACTTGGAAACCCATGAAAAGGCTTTCAGCTTCCAAACCCGATCAAATCAGAGAAATGACCACATTCCAACTCAACCAGGATGGCCAACTTCAGGGACTTTAGCGGTGTCTATTACATCACGCTTCACAAGAACAAGCCCGCTGTTTTCTCTTCAGCCTGCTTTAAGAAAGGCATGTGTAATGCTCTCAGGAATGAGGCAGGAGCAGGAACGCTTCTGCGGACGGGACTCTTTAATGATTAAGAGTCGGTTCCCCGCAGATTCCCACGCAGAGACCTGCATGACTCTGCCTTTCCCAGCAGCCGAGTAAAGCTCAGCTTCCCTCTCCCCGAACCTACAGTTCCCAGCACACATTGGCAACACGCCCTGTTGCTGTGAAGCAATCCTCCGCTGCGACAGGTTTTGTTGAAACAGATTCTCCAAAAGTTCCTGAACCTCTACTCACAACTCCTTCCCCTAGCCCTCAGCTCACCCCCACAATTCCTATTTTCGTGGTTGAAGCAGTGAACTAATTTCTCTCAATTCCACCAGAGCACCAAAACACTGGCAGAGAAAAGCAATAAATCAAAGAGGGAAGACAGCCTACAAAAATATTTGTGCTGGAACACATTTTAAGGACATAGGTGATTCATGCAGAAGAAGAAGGCCACAAGGCAGTGATTAGAAATAAATTTGAATTGAAAAATACTCAGCCAAAAAGCCTAAATTAAGAACATGCTGAGCACCAGAGAGAGCTTGGAGACACAGTCTGTGTTGTTAAGCTTTCTGCATTAAACAATTAAATGAAGCAATTAGATTTCAGAAAGGAGGCAATTATTTTAGGAATGAAACAAAGGCTGGAGGAAATGCAGCTGCCTGTGTGTGGAGAATGGAGAAAAGGAAAGCAAAGCACTGCATTTGAAATGTTCACAACGACCAATTTGCGTAAGAGGATTTTTAATTAACGGTCTAGGAAACTTCTTTTTAACTCAGTAATGAAAATAATGCGATTTAAGAAAAACACCTCAATATGTGATTATAATTGGTATCTTCAAAAATCATAGGCAATGGGAAGCAAGTGCTGAAAGGGACCGAGAAGTGACATGGAAAAGCAATCCTCCAAGAGGAGAATTCTCCCGAGATGGCACTTTTAACTCTCCACATGTTTTGATGTGCTGTTTTCTCAAGGCTGTGAGGAAAGATGACTCTCACGAGACCAAAAGGAAAAGGTTTGAGTAATTCCTCACAGGCAGATCTTCTTGCAGAGCATCCTAAAGGACTTGATAAAATGGGTAATTAAGTTATTTGTCTTACTCATTCACAGCTTTAAGTGCAGGCTGACACTCCACAGAGCACCCAAACCTCTGACAATTTGCTCTGAGCACGTCCTCTAAAAGCCTGACCAAGCTTAGACTAAACTGGAAGCCGTGCTTTTAATTAATCATAAAACAAATATAACATCCTCAGCACAGCATGGCTACCAGAGGAAAAGGTAAGGAAACCTACCCACAGGCAGCCTGTCTCCCAAGCACACTGGGACTCGATTTTAGGCTCCTGAGGGCTGGCAGAGAATCTTTTTTTCCTTACGCCTCCCTAAGTGACAGCATTCAAACGCTGCTGCTGCTGCTGCTGCTGCTGCTGCTGCTGCTGCTGGAAAAGTGCAGCCTGTTTAGCACTTCTGAGAAACTCAATGACAAAACACTTTGCTTTTTTTCTTTCATGTCCCAAGGAGGGCACTTGGTAACACAATGCCTGTTTAGCACCACTCCTTGCCTTCAAAGTGTCCTTAACATCCCCCTTCTCCCAATCAGAGATCTCACTGCAGACAGCAATCCCATCAAACAAGAAGAAAGCCCAGTTCCATTTATCTTGGTTTTTAAGGAATTCTTTTTAATGAATTGTACCAAAAATTACACAATATAAAGCTTTAATTCAAGTTATAAAAATATGTATATGAGTTCAAAGTGTTTAATTTGAAAATAGAAGATTGCCAGCTGGATCAGAAAACATTCCCTTACAAACTGCACTCTTTCCCCTTATCCCTCCTCCCAATAAAAATATTTTGTTTCCTTCGTTTCAGTTGATTTTGCTCTCACATAAACAACATTTTAATCTCGCATAAAAACAGTCTTAATTGGCCCTGAGGTACTGCACAGATTGATGCAGTCCAGGTCATTGCTTTCATACACAGTAAAAAGATGTACAAAATCTCTGAAGAAACGAGGTTTTTATCTTCTGAAGCAGAATATTTCTTGTAGCTGATGAGTCCTTGGCTACAACTAACAGGTTATTCCAACTGATTCCCAAAATATCCTCGTTGTATGCAGTAGGCAGTATGCTCTTCCCATTCCACATAAATCTCCTCTGTGAAGCAGAAGACTCATTAAAAGTGGGTAAGAAAGGCACTTCAGCAGAGAGATTGAACCTGGAGCTGTTGCCGCACTCGCATAACTCACTCCACTTCTCTGCTCTGCTCCCAAGGATTGCTCAGAGGCAGGAAGGAAAAATTCCTGGAGCAATCCTTTTCTTTACATACTGCAGAATGGATACTGCTGGTGTCTGTGGAACAAAAACCTCCAAAACACTTGAGCTGGTCATTCAGCTGAAGCTCAGCATCTCCTCCTGGGAGCCTGGAACTGGCAACTGATACAAGTAGAGGGAATAAGAACGTGGAGAACTCTGCCTGCCCAAAAGGCAGACAGGTGGCATCTCCTGTATTACCCTTTGCTTGGATACACTCACTGGTATTTAACATACCACAGGTGGAAAGATACTGAGAATCAACATGCAATCCCAATGGTTTGGGCTGGAAGGGACCTTAAAGATCATCCAGTTCCAACCAGGGACACCTTACACTCGGCCAGGTTGCTCCAGGTCCCATCCAGCCTGGCCTTGAGCACTTCTAGGAATGTGGAGATAAATCACTGAAGAGGAAAAAAAAGCCCTGACTGAAACGATTTTCCTATCATGTGAACTTACAGCAGTTTCCATTCACTACAATTAAGTATTCAAGCCTCAGTGTTTGAGCAAGAGGCACCAAGTGCAATGAAAACCTGACAACTGTCAGTGTCATGACGCTTCTGCAGAGCACTGACAAGTTACCTGCTGACACCCGGCTTTCACAGCAATGGCACCACACAAAAACAACTTGGAAGGAGCTGGAAGTCCCACAGGTGCAGCAGCAATAAAACCTCTTCCAGTCTCTAGCCAGGCACTTGGCAGGATGTTTGCAGAAACACACGATGCTACAACTGTTCAAGCAAGAATGATTTCAGAGGATTCTCCCCCCTGGCACAGGGGATGGTCCCCAGAGGCCTCTACAGCCCTGCACGTCCTGGACTGAGCCATTGTGCAGTTTCTCCAGCCTTAGGTCAGGCAAGAAGGCCATGGACTGAAGTTTGTTCCAGATTAAAGCTGAGAACTGCACCTGGTCTGGCTCATACATCCTGTTCCCTCACACCTTCCAGCACGCACGAGCAGCCTCTCTGTGACAGAGGGCATGGGAGGATTCCCAGCAAGGGACCCCAAAGCACTCACAGCTTTGAAAAGAGGCTGCTGCAAACATCTGTGAGACACATTCGCTTGGATAGGTTCAGGAGAACACTTCCTTCAGGATGCTGAAGGCACTTGGTGCAGACATTGGATTTAGTTTTCAAACCCAAGGCACATTTTTTTTTGTTCCAAGAAAGAGCCACCACAATATTTAATGGCCCTCTTGCACTGCAGTCTGAGGTTACAGTTGTCTTAATATCCCTTGATGGAGAGCAAATATATTTGACAAATTACCTAAGATATTATCTTATGCTACTCCAAAAGAAAAGCCAGCACCCAGCTGAGAAGTTTACTCCTTCTCCCTTTCACACTAAATGTATAATAGGCCACCAAAAAAAAAAAAAAAAAAATCCAACCTCTCCATGAAATTTTAAATTCCAGTTGCCTCAGAAGTGTCCCATGGATGTATTTTCATGGAGATGTATCTGAAAAGGGCCTTGCAGCAAAGCAAATCTTTCCAGGTAGGTGGCAGAACAAAAGTGTAAGAATTTTCTACAAAATGGAGTTCAGGTCTTGTGAAAGTTAAAGTATCTTGAAGGAAGCATCAAACTACAAAGTGTTCCCTGAAAGGAATCTGTTTCAATGTCAATTTTCATCTGAGCACAAATTAACTTATTAAGGCACATAAATTAATGGCATGGCAAGCAAACAGCGGTAATTATTTTGGTTCACAAGAGAAGGCACTTTGACTTTTTTCATTCATATTTTTACACTGATTTCATCTGGCTCCAGTGTTCAGCTGTGAGATCTTCTCTTCAACCATGTCTGCCACCAAATTCAGGCTGCAGCCCCGCAGGGCTTTAATTAAGTCAGCCACCTTTGCATCCTTCCCCTTCCACCTCTGCCACTCCCGAAGTGCCTGAACAAGCTGTTCATACAAATTAAATCGATGGGCTGCCTCTATCCTGTCCAGCTTCACCTCCGGCATTCCAAGTTCTCGCATCAGCTTCTTCCACTCTTTCCCAACGTTGTCACATATGACAGCACTAGCTGCCTTCAGGAGACCTGAAACAGCAGACGCAGATCAAGTCAGCCATGGATTTATTAAGAAATATAAGACAATGTTTAGAAGTTGTCGGTTTTTTGGTCCTGTTTCAGCAAAATGCCACTACTCTTGTTGCACTGCACATGCTGAGAGTTCTAAAGAATAGAATAGATAGAATTGGAATCCCAAAAGACAACACAAAAGGAAGATAAAAAGAGGGGAAATAATTCCACGCCGGAAAGCCGTTTGTGTACACATTTACTGGGGCTGCTGGGCAGCGATATACACGGGGATGTAACTGTTTATAACCACATACATATAATAATCCACCTACCTTTTTCATGCACATCTGGCTGACCATCAGGAGCATGAGGTTCTTCCTCTTCGAACTGCACCAGCTGTGCCACCAAGTCGTCCCTATCGATGTGCTGCAGCAGCTTTCTCAGGAATTCCAGGCTGCCGCTCGAGATCTCCTGCTGCTCCATCAGGATGCTGAAGAGTTCCCGGCCGCTTTGCACCGTCTCAAGCTTTCGCTTCCTAATTTTGTCGCGGCAGAGGAACTTCATGGCGGAGAGCTCCGTGTCCGACAGGCCCGAGGAGATGGAGTGCAGCAGGCTCAGGAAAGGATTCACGGCGCCCGGGCCGGCGCCGGGCACAGGCCGCGCGGGGGGCACTTCGGCGTCCCGTCCCCACCCTCCCGAGGGGAAATCCATTGCTGCCTGCGCAGAGCGACTTCCTGGGAACACGGAGAGACAGCGGGGAGACGACACCGGGAAGACGGAGACCGAAACCGAGACCGACCCGGCCCGGCCCCGCCGCGATGGCCGCGACCCGCGCCCGGAACTCACGTGACCCCGCGGGTTTCCCGCGCCCCGCCCGCCCCAAGATGGCGGCTGCGCCGCCGCCCGTGAGGGTGGAGGGTTCGTGCCCTCGCCGCCGCCTACCCCGGGATTGGGGACCCGCTGCCCCGACCTCCCCGCGAGGCGAACGGGCTTGTTTGGTGCTGCTGAATGCAGAGCGTGTGTTGCAGCCGAGCTCGGCCCGGTCCGTGTCCGGCTGCAGCAGAGCCCCCCGTGCCTCAGCGCCTCAGCCCTGGCCAGGTCCCAGAATCACAGAATCGCAGAACCAATTCGGTTGGAAAAGACCTCGGAGACCATGGAGTCCAGTCTATGAGCGAACACCACCGTGTCAACCAGACCGTGGCCCTGAGAGCCACACCCATCGTTAAGCACCACCAGGGACGGTGACTCCGCCGCCTCCCTGGGCAGCCCATTCCGAAGTCTGATCACCCTTTCTGCAAAGGAATTCTTCCTAATGTCCAACCTAAGCCTCTCCTGGTGCAGCTTAGACCATGTCCTCTCCTCCTGTCCCTGTTCCCTGGCAGCAGAGCCCGATTTCCCCCCCGGCTGCCCCCTCCTGTCAGGGACTTGTGCAGAGCCACAAGGTCCCCCCGGAGCCTCCTTTGCTCCAGCCTGAGCCCCTTTCCCAGCTCCCTCAGCTGCTCCTGGGGCTCCAGCCCCTTCCCAGCTCCGTTCCCTCCTCTGGACATGCCCCTCGATGACCTTCCTGAGTCACGGAGCCCAGAACTGGGCACGAGACTCATGGAGTGACTTTGCCAGTCTAAGCCTGAAGCTGGGGGAACTGTCGCTTCCTTGTTTAGTACTCAATCATTGGACTTCTTGCAAACATCTACCCTTATGAGGGTTAATCTCTGTGGGGTTTTTTTCAAAAGATGGAAAGAAAAACAGTACAGGGATGAAAGGTCCAAACTGGGGAGGAGGAGGTTCTGGGGGTACCTTCTTGCTCTCCTCAACTCCCTGAGAGGAGCATGTAGAGTGTGGGTTTGATCTCTTTTCCCGAGGAAAAGGGGCTGGACAAGAAGAAAATCATCAGGGGAGGTTTAGGCGGGATATTAGGAGAAATTTCTTCACTGAAAGGGTGGACAGCCATTGGAACAGGCTGCCCAGGGGATTGGTGGAGTCACCATCCTTGGAGGGACTTAAAAGACGTACAGATGCGGTGCTTTGAGACATGGTGGTGGACTTGGCAGTGCTGGGTTAATGGTCAGACTCAATGATCTTAGGGGTCTTTTCCAAGCTTAATTGTTCAATGGCTCTATGATTCTATAGAGGGCTTTCTACACCAAGAGCAAGAAAGGCCACAACAGAGCCCTGCTCCCAAAGAGATGCCATTCCCATGGTTTCCCTGCCTGACAGCTGCCCAGGGAAGCAGCCTCTGCCCTCCCTGTGCGGCCTCAGCTGCCCCCAGAGACCCCCAGCCTTTCCCTGGAAACGCAGGGCATGCAGCCTGGCCTTTGTTCCTCACAAAGATTAATTGTGACACAAAGTACCTCCTGACCTTTAAAAGGGAAGAAACAGGGCAAATGTTAAGTCTCTGTATTTTAGAGGCGACTCTTACACAAGGTGGAAGGTTGTGAACTTTTCTTAAATGGGAAAGATCATGTTCATCCCATTGTTTGTAGGTGCCTTTTGGCTTTCCTTCTCAGCACATGTAGATAGTTCAGAGATTTCCTTGCTCCTTCTGTGAGCACTGGCATGTTGATTCCCCAAGCTGCCCCATTCCTAGGTTGTTTCCAGTACACTTTAATTTATTATTGTTACACTCACAGGCCTGTGTTCCCTCATCATAAAAAGATTTCCATCTGATAAATGGACTTAAACACTATCGTCTTCCTCATATCCGTCTCCACTCTCACATTCCAACGGGAACTCCTACCCCCCAAACATTTCTAAAACTCCCACAGGCACAAGCCTTCCTTAGATAAACCCACTAGATATTTTTGTTTATTCCCTAAATGCTGCAAACTGGAGGGAATTAACTTGTTGCAGGGTCTCGTGGTGGAGCAAAGAGTGAGAGGAATCGCCGCAGAGAACCTGAGCTGGGATGAGATGTGCCCGATTTAAGAGATTTGGTTTCTTTCTGCAGCGCTGAATATACCTTAAACTCAAGGAAAGACATTAACAAAAAGGGTAGCGTAGGAGAAATATATTTGCTGTGTGTGTATTAATTTATGAAGCAGGAGCAATGCTTTTACTGATGTAAGAAGTATAAAATCCAGTTAAATAAAATCTGTTATTAATTTTATGACAGAAGGTGACTCTACAAAACAGCAGGGACCAAATCTCAATGTGCCTGGTGATGGCAGCCAGCTGAATTCAGAGACAAATCTATGTGAGAGAAATCTAAATCAGTAAAATTAATGGCTTTACTCTCTATACCTTGGCATGCAATTGAGAACATCACCAACTGAGATTTTAATCAGCTCATGCAAACCTAGTGGCCGGATTCAGCACTGAGGTAGGAGGAGCGTGGAAGTGATGCCACACGTTTATGTGATTCCAAAGGTGTTTAAATTTGTAACAGACACAAAACTAAAAGACAGAAATCAGTATTTAATTAAGACTCTTAAGTGCTTTTAAACTCACTCCTAACCGAAGGCAGAGTGATTGAGTAGGGTCTTTTATTCTGTCTGAACCTGACTTGGACACATTCACTGATGAAAGTACCCCAGCAACTTGCTGTATTCCAGGGATTTCCTTTGGAAGCAGTCCGTGGGGCTTTGGCAAAGGAAGGATTAGGCGAGCCTAACACATCGTAAGCGCTTCCGCATCGGAATAAAACTTAATAGAAATGATTTATTGGAGCAGCTCAGATTTCAGTGGAAGCTTCCCAGAAATTTAAGTGCTGTGAATGATCCCGTTCCTAACCAAGTAATCCTCGGGATTCTCGAGGCAAGATGAGTCCTTGCACAATACTGCAGAGGGAGCTCGAAGCCTGGGAGTGTTTCAGGCTTGGCTTTGACTTCACGGTCCTCGCTGGAGGAACAGGGCAAAGAGAGCATGGAAAGATTAATTTCAGCAGAGCCCTCAGGGGGGTGTCGGACACCGGGACATTCCGGCAGAACCCGCCCATTTGGGGACTGCAAAAATGGCAAAGTGTGGGGCTGTCCTGAGCTTTGGGTGACTGAGGTGTGTTTGTGTGGGAAGACACATCGTGATTTCCAGCCAAGGCCACTGACATTCTGCTGCTCCAGAGAAACTGGAGTATTTAGGAGCTGCCGGGTTTTTTAAGTGAAGCAGCGTTGATAATTTCTTTAATTTACCAGGCAATTCGATAGCAGATAACCCAGGGGGGATTTCAAATCTTCCACACGGGTTGGGCGAGCACCTTGGCAGAGGCAGTGCTGAGGAACTGTTTCTCTTTTGAGGCCCAGTTGATTGCATATATATCTTTTACTATACCTGCTCTTGTCTCCCAAGGGAATTAATAGCACCTCCTCTTTTTCTTTGCTGTCTCCAAGATAAGAGGAGATTTTGCATTGAAAGAGCAACCCCCTCCCTACTAGCAGAACTGGGCTGCAAGAGGTTTGTAGTTTGCTTGCTTGCTTTTTCACTCCCATGGTGAATAAACTGATCTCCATAACATTTCTTAATGTATTTATTCGATGCCTCTCACCCGTTTTTTTCTTTTTTTTTTTTGCAAAACCCCAAAATGCACATTTTCAGCAAAGAGAAGACAGTTTCTGTGTTTTCTTTTGTGAATGAATTGATCTGCACATGTTTCTTTTGTCAGCTATCACCTCTCTGTTGCTATAACAGCCAATGTAGAAAGAAGTGCTCTGGTAAAGAAACTCATTTGTGAAGAGACTAAGGATCTTAGGAGAAAACTGTCCCTGACAAAAGGGCCTGTAAGAAATGTCAAATTATTGTGGGTTGAGAGAGTAAATTAGAAGCAGAGTGTGGGAAAAGTAAATAATTACTGAAAAGAAAGTGAACTCTGGCATGACTAGGTTGTATACAGATAAAAGATCTGGCCAAGTAACAACAACAACAAGCAAGAAGTTGTTAACAGATGCTTGAACTTAATATTGAAACAGCAGAAGTGTTGATATAATTCTGTTGATACAGTTCTGTTGTGTTATTGTTGGCAGAAGAAGTTAGTTTAACTTTAGGGGAAGGGTAAATTGTAGACTTTTGTTTATTTGCTCCGGCTAAAAACCTCTGACTTGACTTTTTACCTATTTTTGTAGTGAATTTTCATCATACCATGGAAGTATGAAATCATTCAGACAAACATTTCACATGTCAATAAAGCTGTGTGTATATGTTAGCCCAGCACATCTCATTCCTATAAACCATATTTATTACTTAAGCCCTGTGACATCAATTTGGCACTTGGAAAAACAGGAGAAGAGAGAAAACAGAAAGCAAGGGCTGTTTGCAGAGGAACATTGTTGTGAAGTGACAAAACACCCCCGAGTAACAGTGAATGATCATTAGATCTCTTTTGAGGCCCTTTCTGTCTCTATTCAGTTCAGTTCCTGCTCTGTAACTGGCTAAGGGTGAAGCAAAGCAAGTTAAGATCCAAACTGGAAGTTGCTGTTCATCCAGGGAAATAATCCAGCAGCTTTGATTGCCAGGCTTGGAAGCTAATACTAATTAATTTCTGCAGAGTATGTATAATTTGTTCTTTATTTTCCTGAGCTGCTGTATTGCCAGTTCCTAAACCAGATGAAACCATGAAAAGGTAAATACTTACCACAATAACATTTATTTTCTGTAAATTGAGGTGTTTTTCTTCACTCTCCATCATTGTAATAGAAAATACAATATTGTGAGCAGCTATAAAATAAAGGTTAGGATAACAAAAATAATTATTTTGCAGAAAACTGATCCATTTTGCACCACTTGGAAGTATTTCTTACAAGCATGTAATTAGTCTTGTGCAATCGGACTTCCTCCTCCCACCCAAGGAAAGGGTTTTTTTCCCCTTTCCTTACTGAGGAGCAGCACTCCATTGCCTGCTGCAGAGCACTGCAGTTGAAATAATGGCAGCAGCAATTTTTACTTGTGGGTGTACCTGTGAATATTCAGCTCTTATCTCTTCTGCACTAACAGACTCTGCTTTGGACCTGGTGAAAAATGTAAACTTTTTCCCAGCCAGCATCCAGCCTGCAGAGCAGCCTCTTCAGAGACCAGGGAATATCGAAATGTCTCTCAGAGGTACTGAAATTTTGCTTTAATAAAGAAAAATCAGTGAGCCTGGTCACACTTGCTTGGTTTTTGGGTTAAACTCAGGTATTGTGAACTCACTGCTGTGACTGGAGATGATGACAAGCTGAGAGAGGTGGGGGTTATTTCCTAGAAACAGTATTGCCTTAGATACCTGACTTTCATTCTTTTCAGGATGTGCCAATGCAGTATTTTCCATCTGAGTCACTGTCCTGGAAGTTGGAAGGTGCAAGTTTTCGACTCAATTCCGATTAGAGAGGGAGTGCCTCGTCTGCTCAAACACAGTGCAGTTATTACCCAGTTATTTCCTTTCAGAACATGAATAGTTTTGTGTAGCCACTAAGTGATACAGGATGTGACTGAGCGAGTTGCTCACAGGGATTTAGATATAATAAATAAGAAAGCAAATCTGATTTCATCATCCCTCTCCCTCAGTTCTTTGGGGAGGAAGTATTATTTTCTGCTCTCTGAAGAAACGCTGTAATTTGAGCTAGCCCACAGTGCTGTGGTCAGAACCAGATACCAGCTGGTCCTAAACCACAGTTTGGAATCCATTTTCATACACAGACATGTGGGAAACTTGTTGCATTTGTTCCCAGAGATGAAAAGTCTAGGAAGGGAGCGTGGCTTCCTGAGAGAAGGCTGGATTAATCTAATACAATATATAGCATTTATGCATTTTCCTCACAGTCTGTACCCTTTACAAGAAGTGAGGAAGTTACATGTGCCACAGCTTGGAGCCAAAAAAGCCACAGAGGGAGTTTTCATTTTTTCCTTTTGTAAATATAACCCAAATTAAAAGACCTGTAGCATAAGATCAGCCCCAAGCTCACCCTCTCTGGTCAGTCAAATACACATTTAACCATCCTTGGCTGTTCTTCACCAGTTTTGGAGTGAGGCTTTCGAAAGGAGCCTGTACCACATCTTTGCCAAGCACCTAAACCTGCCTGTGATTAATTCATTGTCACTTCTTATACCCAAGAAGCCCCAGAGGTGATTACCAGCTTAGCTCACCAGCTCTAAGAGGCAAGTCTTGTAAAGAGGTGGAGAAACTTGGGTTCAGAAGTCAAACTCAGAGAGGCAGAAGGGAAGAGGTTCAGTAGAAGTTCAGAGCTACCTCTCAGTTTTACCCATTTCACTCTTTGAAGGCAGGATAAAGATGGAGCTGAAGTTCACGTTGATTTGGAGGAATTTCACTGTTCCTCCCCTGCTCACAGCTCCTCTTTTCCAGCAGGGCCTGGGGAGAGTAAAATGCCCAAACACCTCCAGGAGTCAGAGCCCACCAGCCTGCAGACACACAGTGCACACACACCGTCTCCTGCAGCACACCCGGAGCAGTCTGGCCTGCTGAGATTTGTTGCCCTCCCACTTGATGGCTAGTTACTTGCAACTACCTTCCTTCCTTACCTGGAGATGTATTTCAGAGATTAATACCATGAGAAGTGTGAGCTGCTCCTGTAATTACACGCTGCTGCCAGGACAGATGGGAATTCTGGGCTCGTGAGCGACGTCCCTCCCACAGGAGCAAAGCCTTCCAGCTTCCATCTCCACACCAGACCCACAGCATTGCCTGGCTTGGCACGCTTGGGATGGCACATGGCTGTGGGAACCTGGCAAAGGCTGCCCCATAACGACCTACAAGGTGTCCTTGCCTTAGGAATCCATCCTCTTTCCAGAAAAAAACCATTCCTGTGGCTGATCTGTCAGCTACCTGGGCTCTGAGAACAGCAGGCAAAAGCCTTTTCTTCCTCCCTTCCCTATTTTGCACCTTTCCTGTAGCTCCATCTCATATTTCAGCTGGAGAAGATAACCACGATTTTTTCATTTAGCAGTAAAAGTAGGGAATAACCTTTTCTTCTCTTCTAAGATTGCTTAACCACATGCCTCTCGCTCTGAAAAATGGACTTTATTACACTTCTAAGCTTGTTCAGCACAAACACTCTGCTATATATTTTGTATTTTGATTCTTTTTTCTCATGGTCATCAGAACAGATCCGTTTCCTGTTTTGGCATGATTTTTTTTCCCAAGATGGAGGCAAGATGAAAGCTTTGACCTCAAAATCTTCAATCCTCTTGGATTTTCCAAGGCCTTTGCCTCACGGAAACCAGCACAGTGGTGCACCCAACTCTTTACTGCTCTCACAACGCATCTGCATCGATTTATTTTGGCTTTAGCTGACACTGAGGGTTAGAAAAGTAACCTGCAATAACTGTCAGGAGTTTTTGTTTTATCCAAAGTGAAACCAATCACTCAATAAATAATGCTTAACCTCATGCAAAGCACGCTGAAGTCCAAGGGAATCAGTGGAAATATTTTCTTTGGCTTCAGGTGGCCTGCATGGCCTTAAAAACTAAGGATAGAGTTAAAATTCAAAACAAACCATAGTTAGTTTTTTCTTCAGAAAGGCCTGTTGGGCTAAAAAAAGAAGGTTAAAAAAAGAACTTTGGTTTTTCTCTGCTATACTAAAAATGGCACGTTGTGTTTGGTCATGGAATAAATAGTGCTCGAATGTGCAAAGAATTGAACCAGAGTTTGAATGGAATTCATATAAATTTTAAAATGGGGGTTTTTTTCCAGTGGCAAGAGGAAGAGAAGTTGTTTACTCTGAAAGCTTCATAGGAAAATATAAATGCACTCAAGTGATGTATGGAACTCTGAGAGAGGTCAGACTCCTGAGGTATCAAGATGAAAAGTAAATTATTATTGCTTATTGGAAATCACAACAGCCAAAAAGATCATTAACAGCTCAGGACCAGGGAGCGTGGGGGGGTTAAAAATAGAAATGTGTCTGTGCCTTGACATGAGACTTATTCACCCTTAAGCTATTTAAGACTGCAAAATATTTGTAGGACAGTATCTTGGAAACACAATGACATGGAAATCCAGGAGCTCCAGACTCGCTCTGGCAGCACTGTGGGGTGGGAACAACTTCCTCCTCGGACGCAGCGACTGACGTTGTGTCTTTGCCACGAGCTTCGGACGGCAAAAAGCAAACAGTGATTCAGCAGTGGTTCAGAAATGGTCCTTGGAGCCTTTTCCAGCAGGAATCTTCCCCCTGGTCTGCATTTTCTCTTGGACGAAGCAAACTGGTGTTGTGACTTTCCTCTTCAATTCGTTAAGACATTGCTTTTGGGACTCTTTTTCTTTGCTCAAATCAGGGCTGGGAAGTGGTTTTGTACTCGTGGTTTTGGGGCGGAAGCATGCCAGGAACAGGGTGAATGCATGTCATGGGCATGCTGTCATACCAACACAGAATTCAGCTTTGTATTTGCACAAATGAAATATTTGGTTTGCTATCTTTCATCAAACCTGGCCCACACGGTGACTGGGAGTCACATCAAGGCATGGCCAGGTATTCTTTGATCACTTCCAGATCCCTGCTTCCCTGCTTTATTTTTTTTCCCCCTCTATTCCAGTAAATCCTTATTAGCATTATCCTGCCCCAAATTTGCTATTGATAAAAGCAAACCTTTTTTTTTTTGGTGTGTCCCAAATATGAAAAAACTTTCAGGAGAAGTACCACAACCACAGTGCAGATCTTTTTCTGGAAGGCATTACCTTGTATCTAATAAGCTCATATGTACTATTTTGTCTTTAAGAACTCACAATCCCACGCAGTTACCAGCTAGACCATGATTTACTTGCTTCTAGTGTCCATGTCCATTCTCTCAGCACACAATTCCCACCTTCTAACTAAATTTCCTGGCTTGGACCATTATTTTCCATCAGGGAAAGGAGGATTGGCATGAAGCCTCCTGCTTCACCTTCTCATAGAACAGTTAAATGGGAGAAGGAGAAAAAAAAAAATGCAATCAGCAGGTGAGGTTCTGAGCCCAGCTTTGCTTGGACAGGTCCCTCAGGGCATTGAAAGTGTGACAGCCACCGTGGGGCCGTTCTGCTTCCCTTCAGAGCTGAATCCAGCAAGGCGTGGTCAAAAGCCTCCCCGAGTTTCACTCCTGTAGTTTCACCACTTCATTCTTGATAATGAGTACAGTTTCCAACGAAAAAAGAAACAAAGCCAATAGCATTCTTCCTCATTGCAAATATCTTAGCAAAAGCTCCTCCACATTGTTTTCTCCTAAATGCCTAGGATTAAATCAGAAGAAAAGGAAAGCTCCCAGGCTAAGGCCCATCATTTCATATTCCGTGTCTGTAGGTCCAAAGCAGCCAAAAACTCCCTTTGTGCTCTTGGAGATGGATTTCAGGTGGGATTCACTCATCTCCAAGGGGGTCTCTAAAGTGGCTCAAACACCAGATCTACCTGGGACATTTTTAGGAAGATGTCTGTATGCTCAGAGCACAAGGAGGGTTGGGAACAGAACCTGTCCCACAGGAGAAACTCTTGGATATTTAAGTTTATTTCAAATAAGTGTTCAAAGAAAAAGGAAAAAAAAAAAAAAAACCGAAATAAAACAGATTTAGTATATATTTGCTTTTCTTTAAAAAATGATTCCATGAAAGAATTTTATAGATATCTAAGTAGTAATACAGATTTTTATATACAAAATTCCATTTCAAACAATTTACTGTACAAAAGAAAGTATAAGCATTACTGTTACTATTCCATGATTTCAGCAAATGATGAAAAATTCGGCTAAGTATGTGTTCAGGATATAGTTCCACCATTTACAGGAATGTCAGTATTAAGTTGGGAATACCTTCACGTCAGTATTTACAGATTAAATCCCCTTCAAGGACGATCCCTAAGATTTCTCTTCAGAATAGGTAGTTTGGCTTTCTCCTGGATCTTTTGGGCTACCGAGGAATGAGAGGAAGAACAGGTTTCCAACAAAATGTGTGGACAGAATTCTGCTTGATTTATCCCCACTCCCAGTCCTATTGCAGTCACTGGGACTGACCTGGACCTGACATTTACTGCCAGGCATTGTGTTTATGTGGGAATAAATCAGGCAGGATTTGGCCCTGCAGCAACACTCTACCCTAAGTTACAAATTTTAAAAATAGTGACATTCCTGCAAGTCAAAATACAACAGAAACAAGATTTAACAAAATATAAGCCCTTTATTAATAAAAATCTTTGGTTGGATCAGTATTTTAAATAAGCTTCAAGAATATTTGGTTAATACCATTTATCTTTCTTCCACATAATTTCTCTTCTGGTACCTTCTTTGGACAGACTACAGAAAAATATCAAGTTTATCACATACTTTAAAACAAATAAATATATCAAAAGCTATATATGGCATTCTTTTTAGACTTCTAGCATTAATCTTTAAATTAGTTTGGCGAAGAAAAAAGAAAAGAACAAAAGAAATAACTAACTCCTCTTGAAAACAGCTTGGTTTTGTAACAAACCATACAGTAGTTAGACTTTAAAGAAATCTTTCCTTTTTATTTTCTTTTTCAGTTTTGTAATGCAAGTGCCATGGACAAGACAAAGCAATAAAAAGAAATTAGGTTAATTGCACCAATGTTATTTGGAAGTGCAGTTCATCGGTCGACAAAGCAAAACTAAAACATATTATGCTTAAAAAGAGCTGTACTGGTGGGATTTAACTAGTTGTGGTAGGTACGGATTTCAGACTTATACTTTAAGGAAAAGTTCCTTGTACAAAAGATAAAGGATTTTAAGACAAAAGAAAAGTCCTGTAACTAACTGAAGGTCTGGTCCTGCAGCCCCAGTGCAGGCAAAGCTTCCACTGAAGACAGTGAGTGGGATGCATTTGGGATTTACTCCTCTGGCACAGCCTCTGGGAAATGCCAGCCAACAGCAGAAAGTCTGTGGGAAGCACTGGCTGTGAAACACGGGTGCAAGTACTCCCTTCTCCTGCTCCAGAGGGCTACAGGGAAAAGCCTGGCTGGGACAGGGATGTGCTGAAACAAGGGGGAAAAAAAGGGAATTTCCTCAGCAACAGCAGTGTCCGAGTGCTTGGCAGGGCAGTGAGAGTCACTGGAGCTCTCCGTGTGCTCATTTAACAAAATGCTCCGTGACCACGGACCTGCTGGGGGATCTCTGGAATTGTGCTGCTGCTGCTGCTAAGAAAGCACTTCCCAGATTCCCTGCGCTGATGTTTCCGGAGGCAGCGGTGCCCCGGGGAGGGCCTGGGGGACACAGCAGGCTGCCACAAGTGCCCCCTGTCACTCCAGTGGGACTCCAAAGCTCAGATTCACTGAGCTAAAGCCAGCCTTGGGAAGCAAGTCAGCCTGGTAGGCTTTATGGAATACTAGGGAATACTGATTTTGCATATAATTTATCAAGTTACCCCATGGACCTTCAAACCTGGGTTTCCAAAAAATAGTTCAAGTTAGCATTATTATTATTATTATTATGACTTCGAATTCACCTTTATTTTGTTAGATAATTGATAGGCTAAGATCAGATTCCCAGAGAATATCTCTAGCAAGATGTCCTAAGTACCTGCATTTCTCAATGCACGCCAACATCGATAGTGTTACCTACGGATGAAATATAAAAACTCCCTGCATTACTGCTTGTGCAAAAGGAAAAAAACCAAACCAACAGAAACCCAACATTGTCAGAAATAGACCGTGGTCCTCCGTGTTTGCAAGAAGGGCATTTCTCACAAAGATGGGAGCGAAATGGCAGCACATCCTTCAGCATGCACCGGGGTGTCCATGACCAGAGTCCTGCCCTTGGCGCCATGGCTTTTGTCTCTGGAATGCCCTGACAGACTCAGCTCCCTCCTCTTCTAGACGTCCAGAGGATAGGAATGGCAGGAGGACAAGCTCCCACTGCGGCTCCTGGAGAGCCTGGGGCTGTGGTTGTTACAGTTTTCCCCTTTTTTCTTGTCTTTCCAGGTTTCCAGCATCTGCAGCTTCCCTTGCTCTTCCCTCATGAAGACCTCCACCATGAGAACTTTCTCCTTGTGAATCTGCTGACTAATGTCCTTGGGAATGTCTGGGATAATCCAATCAACAAATTCACTCATGAACATGACCAAGTTCTGAAAATGAAGTTGTGAGAAAGTGTCAGTGAGCGTAAATGAAAGGGAGGCTGTAGGGAAAGGAAAGGGGCTGATTTTTGTGGGCTTAGGAAGGAAAAATGAAGAGAGTACAATATTTGATCTGGAATACTTGACCAAATTCCCCTCAACTGCTTTGTGTGTGCTAGAAGTAGAGAAATACATCATAGACCTCCATGATTTATGAACCAATCCTGACACAGCCTTGTAGAAATCCAAAGGAATTTGTCACTGGTGAGTGGCTCATGAGGTTTACATCAGGAAGGCAGAAACAAGTACAAGAGGTAAAATGGCAAAAATTGGTAAAATACGTTCCAATTAAACTCTTCTGATTGGAAAACCTTGATTCAAGGAAAGGGAGGTCTTTCCCAAAAAGATAATTTTTAATCAAAAAACCCAATAAAAGTTTTGAAACAAGTTATTCAGATAAGGCAGACTTAAAACACTTTTGTCACAATAAGCAGCATCACTGTTGTGATTAAATAATGTCTTTTAAGGACAAATTACAAGATTTTGGCTTCTTATTCAGATGCAAGTTTAACTGGGAAAATTTTGAAAATCTCATTTCTTGGCTAGTTCTGAAAACGATTTTGGATTAAATTTATGCTGCTTCAGTGAAACTGTTGATGTCCTATGGGAGAAATTGGTGGGACCTAATTAGTATCAGCCTGGTGCTTTGCTGTTCTCTAAGGTCATTAAGTTCTGCATCAAACCAGTTCAGGGAATCCCTGGGGATGAATTGTTCCCCTGAGGATATAGCAATGCCTGGCTGGGTGGGTGGGACAAAGAGGGTGATGAAGACGGGCAAATTTCTTTGCCTTTTCCATGAAACAACTGAGAAAGAAGATAATTCTTTGGCCCAGTAACTTATTTCCAAGTGCCTGCAGTGTAACCTACCTGGAAAACTATCACAAATGCCAATCTTGCTGCTAGGACAGCCCAGAAATCCTTAGAAATGTCGTATTTGTTTTCAGACCAGGGGGGTTCTCTATAATCTTTGTACCTGCGAAACAAGACTCAGTAAATCAGGGGTGCAATTCAGAAATGTTAGCACCAGAAGGAATTATCAACAAACAGTCAAACAATAAATGGAACTGTCTAAAAGAAAGTTCACTGTATTAACCTTTCAGAAACGAGACACAGCTGAAAGTCTCCCTTAGCCTTCCAGTTTTACTCAAAAATTAAAGCTTAATACATCTTAATACCCTCTGATTACTACAAATAACATCAATTTTGCATAAGACAGAGTAAACTACACAGCCCAGGTGATGTATTTTATTTTAAGATAGGTAAAAAGACAACATATATTTTTCAAACTAATTTTAAAGACAAAAATACTGACCTCAGATTCATAGAAAATGTTTAACACATGATTAGCAAAAGATTGAAGCTAAATTTTGCCATGTGGAGAGAAGAGAGTTTTTCCTTATTTATGGCTAATAGAAAATCTATGTGTTGATTAACAGGACCAAACAAAAATACATTAAATTCAAAACCACAGCATCCTGTCAATATTTTGAAAGAAATAGGGCTCTGCATTTTCAAATGATTTTAAAATCCTTGGGATACGGATGGGCTTGGAAGAAGGCAGAGGCTGGGACTGGAAAGCAAATAAATTTGGCCTTTTGGTATTGGATCACGATGCCAACACTTCCATTCTGTGCTGAAATGTGTTTGCCAACCTTGCTTAACCTCTGCCCAGAGAGCAGCAGGAGGAAACCAGGAGAAAGTAAAAACAAGCAAAGCTACTACAAATGCAGTTTGGGTTGGTTTTGCTTTCATCTCGGAGCGAATTTTCTGTTTAGAGGTCATTTCAGCATATTAACTTGCACTATTCAAATGCATGAAGAATGTAATATAAAATAATACCATTCAAAGGCAAGGTTTTTTACTTGGTCAGTTCGTGTGATTTTCTTAGTATGTGTGGATCAAAGTCATCTTTGGTTTTTTCTTCTCTGGAATATCTCGTCCTTCCTTGCTCTCCTCTCCCTTTTCCTCCCTCCATTGTCCCCCTTTCAGCTCTGCTGGTCTAAGCGCTTTCACTGTAAGATTTGGCTTTGGCCCCCCGTTTTAAGAATTCAGAAGCTGAAATAGGTAACCATAATTTTCCTTTAAACATGAAAAGAACACACAGAAATTGTCACAGCCATGCAAATTTCTCCTGTGTGATGACACTTTAAATAAATCCTAAGTTCCAGTGCAGATAAGGATGCTACTGCTCTCATCAGGAATTGGAAACTGGACAAAAAAAAAGAGGTCATGGCCATTATATCATGACATGACATCAGAGTGACATCATTTTCTTCCCTTAAAGCATCATTGTGCTGTTTATCATTATTTGTCTCCGTTCCTGGAAAAGGGAATCCATAATAATAAAAATCTTTGCATGGACAAGCACTGAATTTAACTAATGCTAATCTCCATTTCCCCAAATAAGCAGTAAATCATATTCAGGCTTGTGATTACTTGATATGTAGGCAAGATGTTCAAGGCAGTGGATCCATCTGATACAAAAGGCTAGCAAGGTGCTAAAAAAGGCATTGAAAATACAAGGACCCTGCCCCAGGAATGTCAGAATTTGCCCCACTCTTAGCCAGCCGTGAAAACCCTTCACGTTAGTGATCATTCAAGAGAGTACCTGCATATCTGAACCTCGTAGCCAAGATCCAGGGGGTCGTTGGGAGCTGTTCCTGCTTGGAAATCGCTGACATTAAAAGAGGATAGTGTATGGTTGACGAAGCCATGCATGGTGCCATTCTCACTGTACATGTACAGGTACACGAGGCGTGGAATGAAGTCGGATGTGAATGAGATCACAAATGCCTGAGCCACAAGAGTAGAGAGTGAGCGCAGTACCCAGGCAGAGCTTAAGTTCATCACATCCTCAACCATGACTCGCCCAAACAACTCACACAACTCAGGGGAGCCTGGGGGCCCTGAAAGTGGAGCATCCACTGCACCAGCAAGGGATTATTCACTGCCCACTCTCCCGAGGTGCAGCGTATTCCCCGGAGCAGTGCCACACCAGCTCAGGTGTCTGCGTGGGTGACAACCTGAGCCCCCCAAAAATGGAGCATCTGTACCCCCCAGCACCAGGGGAGAGCTACCACAGCTCTGCTTCCCCGTGTCCCCATCACAGCCTCTCCCTGGTGCCTTGCACAAGGTCCAATTGATTGATTTCCAGCTGCTTTTCCATCCTGCAAACAACCGATGGTGATTTGACTCTTCCAAGTCTCATTGCATTGCAAAAGGACGTTAATTGCATGTGGTTCTTAACTTCATCAGGATAAAAGCATGAGGAGACTGAGCCCAGTTGTATTTTTATGGTCACAAAAGCTGCATTTCATCCAGTTATTTAAAATTTTCTAAAAAAGATCGTGGAGAAAAGGCACGACAGCCAGTTGGGCTGAGTTCCTCATGACTTTAGCCTTCCTCGTTTATCATCATTATGAAACATTGCCCCTGGCATAAATCTCATGTACATGTGGAACAAACACAGTACAAAATGTTTTACTTATTTTATGGTAAAGAGGAGCAGTACACTGATCAAAGAGGGAAAAATAACACAGGGTATTGATGAAGAGAGACTACACAGACCGAAAGAGAAAAACAGAGAGAAATTATTTACAAAGGAAAAGAAGAGAAATGGGGAAGACAAGCTAAGGCAGCATATGAAACAACCAAAAGAATGAGTTTGCCATAGCACAGCAGAACCCCGGGGGCAAAATGAAGGGATTGCAAGTCTGGATAACATAAAAACCCCCACGGGAGTCCATGGCCATGTGGCCATAAGCGCTACAGAGCCCCTGCTTTGCTGCATTGCAAACGTGTTGAACTTCAGCTGGCCTTTGTTTTCATCTTTCCCCAGCTGGGGTGTGAGGAGGATGATCATTGTGGGTGTCTATTCATATAGAATAGCACAGAAGTACATGCATTAATACATTAAGGCCTGCTAAATTTGTGTAAGACGTTGAATTCAATTTTTTTCAGGATTTTCCAAGCTCTCGGAGTGGGGGCAAAGCAGCTCGAGGGCAGATTTTCAATGGACGGATTCTGCACTCTGAGGAGCTGAACTGACTCTCATCTTAACCAAAACAGTGCTGAAATGAAAAAATACATCTCATCCTACTGATAGTACTTCACAAGAGTAAAAGTAAGCCGCTGTGGTCGTGTTTGTTTGAAGGGCAAAACTGTTTCATGAAAACATTCTGGAAAAAAGCAGCAATGACTAGTTACTATTTTACATTATTCCTACTGCTATCACAGCTTGAAAATAAACACAGCAACTCATCCTCTAATACTTCCAAAAGTTTCTAAATCTTATCCTTTCACTTGATTTAAGGGATTTGTGCTGAAGTAAAACTAATGGAGCAGAATGGAAAAGCCAGCCTATTGAATTCAAATTTAATTCATGCTGATTTACTTACGTTTATGATGACAGCAAGCTTTCCAATACCTCTGAGGATATTATACCAGATTCCTAAGGAAGGAGACAAGCATGTCAATGCTGTTCTAGTTCTTGAAATTAGATTAATTACATCTTCAGCTCACACAGTTAGGAGCGTGCGTGATTGTGCTGAGCTAGAATGATATTTTAAATAGAAAAATAACAAATTATAAAAAATTAATTTAATGGCTTGTAAGCAAAGGGAGCCCAACTGTGTTTTGGCACCTATATTTTTGAGGTTTGAAGAATGGGATTGAACTGCAATGAATTGCAATGAATACGTTCTCAGAAACAAATTTAAAAAAACAATCAAACGTCCATCACAATCAAAAAAATCAACATCACCCTCCCTATCATCTCCACCAGCAACCTGAACCTGCTGCATCAAATCAGGGAGCCACAAAACACCTCCAAAACAAAGTCATGGCAAAACAGGACACGTTCTTCAAGTCTAGGATGATCCTAGGGCACAAGGATGAGCCCAAGGGAAAAAAGAAAGACTCTGCCTGTACAGCAGTAGGATGAACATAGAGTTTAATAACAGACAAATCTCTCTGCTCTTGCTGCCTGGCTCTGTAACAAGGACAATTATTTTATTTCTACTTTTATTTTTATTTTAATGAGCTTTTTAGTTATAAATAACCACCATTTGGGAGAAGCAGCTCCCTCATGACAAGCACCCATAGGTGTTGGCCCCCCTGTAAGGGCAGGACTGTGCTCTTGTCCCCACACAGCCACAGAGCCCAGTTCCAGCTCCATCCACTGCAGTTTTCACCCTTCTGACATTCCTGCCGAGTAGGGACAAAGGGATACATTTACCCACAGACTTCTGAGTCTCCTCTCATTCCCAACGGTATTTCTGAGGCCAGTCCAGAGTTTTTAAATGCGGAAATTTTTGCTTCTGCATGAAAACTGCATTGCCAGGAAGGGCTGGTGTTGTCAGAACCGTGTGAGATATTTTTCTATAGCATTGATCATTTTAATTTCAAAAGTGATAATGCTTACTTAATGAAATATTCATCTGAATTTAAAGCTCTGGTCTTCCTATTTTAAAGGTAAAGCCCCAATAAATTATGACAATTCACGGGTAAGCCACAGTCGAATGTTTTGACTTTTCTTATAAATATCTCCCTGTTGTTGAAACCATCTCAGCATAACAACATCCTGCCATCAATCCAGGAATAAACAAACAGGGGTACAATAGCTATATCCACTTACCGATATCCTTTGCTCTCACAGCTACCGGTCTCCTCAGCTCAGTAACAAATTTCTTGGCATCCAGACGGATTTCAATGATGTTGTTCAATAAAGCAAACAGAGGTGCCAGCGGGAAGGAGGCAACAAACAAAGTTACAAACCCAAACTGGATAACTGGAAAGAAAAAACAAAACATTTCAGTGCCTGTTGCCAGTATTTACCAAATGCAGCCATCGCCATGTCAGTGCCAGCCCCTAAATTCTGACAAGGTGGCAAGTTCTGGGAGACTCAATCCCATTTTCTGTGTCAGGCACAGTTTGCTTGATGGCTGCTTCACTTGCAAAAAGCAAGGCAAGAGTAACCAGAAGGATGGGGAAGCTCCTAAAACATTTTTTCCATGGTCAAAGCTGGCACAGGAGTCACCTGAAGGAGTGAGATTATGGCAGTGACCTCTGTGTTGGCTCTACCTCAACTTGCCATGTTCCCCCGGCAGGTTTTTGGCCTTCACCAATCCCACTGGAAGCTTTGGAAAGGACATGGCTGATTCTGTGCCTCTGCCAGGAATAACTTGCTTCCTATAACCTGGGATCATATTTGCTTTTTGCATGGATGCCATGCTCATCCTGGTACTGCCAGTGCCCATCTTTCTCCTGTTACTTCCACATGCTGATCTCAGTAACTGCACTTTTTCTTATTTTTAGGAACTGGCAGCATGGCCTTGTAGTTTGTACCACTGAATTCCCATCTGCTTCAAATACTCTGAACATCAAGGTCACCAGATATTCTAATTTGTCTCACTCAACATAAGATATTACTTGAAAAAAAAAGTTCTGTGTGATCTGTCAAGTAGAACCTGGTCTACAGACTTGCATGGCTCTCAGATTTAGTTCAGATATCAGGGAAAAAAAAGAAAGGTGTGGAAATGATCAAATCTGAACTAACTTATTTCCAGTGCAGGGTTCAACTGATGGTGAAATATGCCTCGCAATCCTGAGTAGATGCCACTTAATCATTTGCATTTGAAACTTGACAGTGACATGTCACATGGCTCCAAAGAAAATATCTAAAATCTCGTGCTAAAGTAAGGGCTTGTGAACAGCAGAGAGCACAGTTCAGCCCTCCAGCAGCCAGGGTTGGCTGAAACACGCTCCAGTCCAAGACTGCACACGTTAATAATTCAGTTATCTCATATCCACTGTCTGCTGAATGTACAGCTCAAAAAGCTCAGCTCTCCACCCCAATTAGTCACGATAATTACGGTTTAAAACGCCTTCTTTCCACCTCCACTCACTCATTTCCATGTACTCAGGGGTGAGTCCAGCAAAGGGCTCCAGGTTATAGTCCACTTCGTAACGCTGCTTTTTCTTCATGTGCTCTTCATGGTCAAGAGAACGCCGGCGCTTCAATTTCAAGTATCTTATAAACTTCTTCATTTTTCTGAGGGAAATGGAGATCATTTGCTGAGCACTCCGTTCTGCTCACTCAGTGCTCATTTCCCACTTATTTTACATTAACAGGCACAATAATTTGGAAAAAAAAAAATCGAACAGAAGCTGCTACTTACGGGATGCCGATCTCAAACAAATTGTTCTGGATCAGCTGCTTGCCCAACATGATAATACTGAGCTGGATACACAACTCCATGAGGCAACCTCCTGGGGCACACTGGGGTGGACAGAGGAGAGGTCATTCAGAGCACCTCCTCCACCCCTGTGGCAGGGGCAGAGGGTGCTCCCATCCATCCAACACGATCCCAGACAGGATAGAAATTCAATTACCTCTTCCATTCGGAAGGAATGGAAAATGTAGACATAGTCTCCTGGACGTCCAACAAATCTAGGGCACAATGGTTAGAGTTATAAACATCAGATGGATTTTATACTTTCCGTATTTGATTCCTGATGCCTTGGAGTGGGACCACCTAAAGCTGAGGCCTGAAAAGGCCTCCAACAAGCTGAAACCCCAAGCAGCCCTTTCATGACTCACCGGCCCTTGAAGAAAGCCACGTAGAAAATGGGGGTGTAGGCGTTGACAAATTTCAGCAGGAAAGCCTTGAAAATCAGCCGCTCCTCGAAGTTCTTGTCGGTCTTTGGTACCTCTGGAACCAATGGGGCATGGAAGAGAAATGTTAAGGAATTATCCTACCTGGAAACATTTCAAGATCTTATAAATGTGGGTTTTGGACAACATCAGCCACCTTTTAAACAAAGGTATATATTTATAAAGGTATGTATATATAAAAGCTGTGGCTATACTGAGGTCAGTGGTCAATTTGCTGAGGATCCCACCAGTCAGACACATTACAGCAGCAATTCCAGTTGCATTCCACACCTGCCTGACCTTCATGACAATCATTTGTAGATGGGCGAAAACTTAACCTGAAAAGATTTCCGGACCTTTTTGTTATGGATAATTTTTTGGAAATAATTAAAAAAAAAAAAAAGTTCTACAGTGGCATTTTAGCCACAAATTTGAACGTCCCTGCCTCTGCTCATGAGCCCCAGTCATCTGGGTGCTCTGATTTAAACCCCTTTCAGCAAGCTGAGGGCTCCAACGCACCGATCTGCGTGAGCCACCGGGCGATGCAGCCGTACACCTCGTCCAGGATGATGATGACCACCAGGTTGATGATGACGGCGGTGGCGGTGACGGTGACGCGAACACTGGAGCGCCCTGAGGGCGTGGAGCTGATGGCCAGGGCAGCGGCCGTGGAGATCCTGTAGATGATCACTCCGAACACGATGGCGAACGTCAGCCCGACCTACGAGGAAGGACCGCCCAAAACCTTACCAAAGATGTACCTTTCAACGCTTGCTTTGGGATTTAGAAATAACCTTACAAAAGGGACCTCTGGGCCACACCCCAAGCCCCCCCATTTCTGCTTTAATGCTTTGAGGAACTGTGGGAAAGGATCCTCTTTTGTTACTTGAAGATCACATGAAAAAAAAAGACACCATGATGCCACAATCACAGGCAAAAGGCTTTTTTTTTTTTTTAAGGCACCTAAATGTAAACTCCTTGCTTAGCAGTATTAAAAAATACTGCATATTGCTAATAAATAAATTCTAAAATACTGTATATTGCTAATGAATATAAATAATAATTGTAATTAATATAAATACTAATATTAAAAGTATTAGTGTGCTTGTTTTCGGCCCCAACACCAGCAGCATATACACACGGAATTTCCTCTTTGATATACCAAAAAAGCCAAATTTGAAACAAAGAGGAGTAGTTCAGCTGCACTCTACACACCAGCCTTCAAATCCCTTACTCAGGCTCGCTGTGCTTTCATAATCACACACTGAAATTAAATCTGATTAAATCAACACACTTCCTGGCACAGTAAAATCCCTCTCAACTTTTCAATGCTTAAATAGAGGAATGATTTTAAAGCATGGTTCTCAAAAAGTATTGATTCTTCAGCTGAAAATATGAGATTTGTTGCATTTCCGATGTCTGAAAACACAAAAATTAAAAAATCCCAACCCTAAACCAAAATCCCTATCCCAAGGAACCAAATTAATTGACTTATTCTGGTGAATTTTACCTTTGGAAAGGGTTTAAGCTTCTATTTATCTCTCTGCCAATCTGTTCCATGACTTGAATTATTATTATTTCTGTCAACATTTGTTTTAAATGCTGATGCTTTATCAGCAAATGGAAGAAGGCTGTTCTCATCATTATTTTACCTTTTCCTTGAATTAAGTGCTCTGTTTGCAATTCTCCTGTTAGATGGTATAGCTCCAAATTTGAATGATTAATTAAAAATCCTTGCAATTATGATTGCAACTGGCAACGTCATTTCTTTCCAAAAGTTTGATTATAAAAATTATGTTGGTCTCTACTTCCTGACCACTCTCTGAGAGGCCTCTCTGTGCTTTTTAAGTTTCATCCCATCAGTGGTGGTGGGAATTTCCATTTCTGTCACCTTGTTTTCCCCCACCCTATTTTAGTATTCTTTTTTCTTTATTGGAAAGAGACAGCAAAGTAGAAATTCAAGCTCTAGAAAATATTTTAGATCACAAACCAATAAAATGTTTGAATTTTTTCACTGGGAGAAAGCCATTGGGATGCATGTCCACCTGATAAATTTTCTATCACTTCCCTTCCTTACAACGACTCAGTAATAAAAATTTCAGGTTTTGCCAGGTGATGCTTACCATGAAGATGATGCCAACAAAATTGGTTAAATAGGCTGGAAAACGGTCCTTCCATGTCAGCTTCTCTTTATCCGTCTAGAATTTTTTTTTGAGGGGGGAAAAAAACATACATTTAATAAAGAAGGAGAGTGTGATTTTGCACATGTGATGAAAACAGAAAGGGGGAAGAAAAGGCTGGCAAAACCACAACCAGTTAGAGGATGCAGACACAGTGTTTACAGCCACAATTCCACAGAGGCAAATTGTTTACTCCGTATCCAGGTTCAGACTGGTCAAGCGCCTGCGCTGGGAGTATAAATAAATCAGATTTTTCTGTGTACTTTTTGAAGGAAACATGCAAATAGGCTGTCATAAACCATGAAGTAAGGTCTCTCTTGCTGTTAAATATTTTCTTTTGCTTTCCCTAGAAAAATCCCCCTCCTTCCTCTCTTCCTCCACAGTTAATATTTGCAGCTCTGCTGTTGCACAGCTGGCTCCACTGAAATACAGATTTAGGTATTAAATTAATTCATGCTATGGAGTAGCTCCAAGGTGAACACTCAGTTGACAGGGAAGATCTAGTTTTGGTGGGTGGTAAGACTTGAAATTCCTTTGATATGAGTGATTTTTAATTTTACCTGGCTATTCCCACAGTATTCAATGGACTACTCTAAGAGGAATTATGGAAGGGGGGCTGGAATGAAGTGATCTTTAAGGTCCCTTCCAAC
Organism: Corvus hawaiiensis; assembly: GCF_020740725.1. Lineage (NCBI taxonomy): Eukaryota > Metazoa > Chordata > Aves > Passeriformes > Corvidae > Corvus > Corvus hawaiiensis. Next base: position 63,539,539 of record NC_063218.1, on the reverse strand, counting down.
CCAAACCATTTTGTGATTTTCTATATAACAAGTCTATATTCTCTGAACTCCCTTGATCCAGCCAATCAGCCCCTGCCTGAATTTGGCTTCCAGAAATTCGTTTACAAGAGCATTGCTCCTCTGGAGTCCTTCACAAACTTGGATGCCCGGAATTGTTTCGAAACACCAGAAAATCAACAACAAAAGAAACATGGCAGAAGATGATGCACACGTTGTAATGCACATAAAAATACTGCTCAAATTCTATTTTTAGGACATGCACATTGTCTCAGGGAAGTGCAAGAGACTCTTTCAACACATGGCCCATGCTCCACTGCAAAACAGAACATCCAAGATGGGAAATCTAAGATTAGCCATGCAGTGCCATTCCCAACTCATAGAACAGCGTCCCAAAAAGTGCTGAAGGAACAAGGGGAGGAAGGGGAAGAAACCCAGAACTGAATGTGAATATTAAACAAAGGTTCAACAGCCAAAAACAAATTGATTTGTGTCTTCCATAATTACTCATAATTTGAGTTTCTTCATAAGTTTGAATAAAAAGAACCAATTTCACCCCAGCCATGACTGTCTTAACTCTTTGTCTCCATTTGTTTGCTGTCTCTTCTGGAAAATATCGGTGCTTCTGATGGCAGTCAAAGGAAACAGAAAAGGGTCGGGCAATATGGCATTACAAAGCACTGCTCAATTAATTCCATCAATTAATTCCATATTCTCTACTGGCACAGCACTTTAGCACAAGTGAATGCTCTGTTAGTTTGCTTAGGGCTTGGTGTTTCAGCTTTAAGTTAATAAAGCCTAACAGCAACAAAAGACAAACGCTTGCCCCAAATCCTAGGGAACATCAGGCAATCCTAAAAGGATATTCCCTTTTAAATACAGGATTGTGCTCTGCTTTCTCTTTTATGATGTATAAACAGTGTCCAAATTTTCTTTTTCCTTTAATTTTGTTTTAAATTGGGCTTCTTTTGGAAAAGCTATAAGCAATTTTGGTTCAGCTTTAGATATTTTTTCTTTAAGAAGGTTTCCAAGTCATCTTACAACTGTTGAATTTGAACTTTAATACACTAGATCCCAATGAAAGATAACCATCAAGTCTTTCAGAAAAAAACCTCCTTTTCTCACGTTTCTCAAATTAGTAACATCCAAATTGAACACAGCCCAAAAACTTATAAATAGTCTGGTAAAAAAAAAAAAAAAAAAAATCCTTTCTTAATTGCTCAACTTTCATTCTACAATATTAGAGGGTCACCATTCATTAATTGTCTGATTAGCCTTCCACATTTAAGACCTGAATTCTGATTATACTCAAAAGTACAGCAAGTTACAGGTTTTTTGCAGAATACAGTAAAGTCTGTATTCAAAATCATTTACCCAGCCTATCACTGGGCAGCAACCCAAATTGTTTCTCTTCTGCAAGGGACTTAAAAAGGGATTTGATTTGCATATGGCCCCGAACCACTGACACACAGCATCCTATAGATTAATGGGAACACACCACCAGCAGCTCTGTAGCATCTTTTAAGAGGAGCCCAGTGGTACTCAAGTATAAATTTACTTTAACACCCATCTCTACGTGCTGCCCCTGAAGAGTGTATCATGTAAGCTTTGTTATTGCAGTTGTATTTTCACAGGGTTGTCATAAAATCCCAATTTAGGGAATGGTTCCACGCTGTGGTGCCGCTGGCAACAGACATGAGAGGAAATTCTGCCAACAGGTTTGGTTTTATGCTGGAGCTTCTACTTCTGTCATTAAAGCCACGGCACACAAATGGCTCAATCCTTGCAGCGAAGGGGAAATAACCTCAGGTAGGACCGGCCAGGAGAAAAGGAGCTTTTCCAAATCTTTCTGCTGCTGACAGGAAAGGAATTCCAGCCCCAGTGAAAGGGCAGGGAAGCTGCTTGTAGGGATTGCACCATCCCTTGGCAAGAGGCAGGTGCTCCTGGGATGAGTGGCAGCCCCTTTGTCACACTGGTGTAAAGAGCAAATTCCAAGCGTAAGTGAGCACTGCCTCGCTCAGTGAGATAAAAGGAAAGCTGTGTTTTCAAAAGGCAGTACTCTTCATTAATATTTTTATTTGCAGGGAAAGTTCAGCAAGAGAGAGAACTTCTCCTGAGAGGCTTTAGGTACTTTTACTGCACGGAACAAGATGGTTTGTCATAGTTTTCTCAAACTTGATTTATTAGCATTAGAGGAGCACCTCTTTGATGAGGCTCAATCAGTTTCCCTGAGCCACACTCCTGAATCTAATTAGTAAAGGCATTTCTAGATTTAATCAGGTCTTGTGCCTGGCACACCCCGAGCATCTCATGCATAGATGAAGACACCTGGAATTTAAACACAGTGAGCATTGACTATTTTTTACCTATTTCTTAGTCTTGGGTCACTGCCTGCTGTAACAACCTTCTTTTTCATAAGTGAAATAAATGAATACTTTTACCATACCTCTTTATGTTTGTGTTCTTTTCTCAGGGATTTTTCCAAAACTTTCGCTTCGTATTCTGCTCTTGGATGATCCTGTGAAAGAAGTCATATTTAATTAAAAAGCAACATTACTTATTTTCTCTATCAGCTACAGATGAACTCTCTGCAGGTCGATTTCCTGGTAATTTCTGGGTTTTCTAACTGAATTCCAATTCACTTGGTATGTCATTCATGTCAATTGATAGTTGACTATAACGAAAAAAATGTTGAATCTTGTGTCTACAGCAGCAACTGCAGAATGATTTGGACAGCAATGTGCAGATTAAATTTAATATATGAGATATGCAGTGCAACCTGCAGACAGAATGGCTCATGATGCTTGGATTTTATTACCTCTATTTTTGATAAAAGTTAAATGTCAGTTACTAATTTCAGTGATCCTCAGCTCATGAGGGGATTATTTTTCTGCTGTAAGTATGCAAAATACTTGGCTTTGGGATCCCATAAAATTGTCAGGTGGGGTGTTCCCCTAATTCTGTCCTGGACAGCATCCACAGATTCTCCATCTGCATTGCAGGAGAAGGTGCAGGAGACACTTGGAAGTAAGAGACAGCCAAAAGATTGAGGAAGATTCATGGATTCAGAATTCCCGATAATTACGCATTCATAAAAGAGTCAGAATTCAAAATTATGCATTGGATGGGAAACAGAACGGAGCTGAAAAAAGTCTGAACAAGTGGAGAGGGGAAAGGTGTAAAGGCAAAGCAATCAGTGGGAGTTCTAAAGAAAATCTGATGCTTGAAAAAGGAGAAATGGAGATCAAAAGATGGCATTCATCAGTAGACATGGAATAAAAAAGGTAGGAGTGATTTAAAAAAAAAAAATGTTTTCCAAACCTTGACTGCCTCCTTCAGGAAACCAGAAAAAAACCACGAAAACCAAGAAAAAACAAATAAAACAAATAAACAAAAATTTGATTACTGAACCGTTGCAGGTCATATTGTATTTATATATTAAAAATTACATAAAGCAAACATAGTTACAGTGGATGGTTAGACACTACCAGAGAAAAACCAGTCTATTCATGTTCCATATTATTTAACATTACTGAAAGTACTGTATGAACCAGGCATCCCTAAAACCACCAGAAAATGAGATACTTTGGGCTTTAGCATTTCATTCAAAACCCCGACTGTTCAACATGATTCTAGCTTAAGTTTCCCCCCAAATCAGAAACAGGAGAATCTTAAATTCTGTGCTAAACCCGTGACTGTATTCTTTATCACTGCCCAAAACACAGAATAAAATATACTGTATTGACAGCTGCTGGTTTGGCTGTGCAGAGCTCTGAACTCAGACACTGGAAAGATACACTTAATCCTCTCCCCTTTCATGTATGCTAACAAGTTACCAAAAATAAAGGAGTATATAGTGTCCAGGAAATAAATCCCTATATTCTCTCCCAGTAAATAGGTATGGACCAGCACAGAGGCTGCTGGCACAGGGCACCTAAATATGTTGTGGAGCAGATAAACATATTGAGGGGAGATAATTCCAGCAGAAAGGCTTTGGGGGCGAGGGGAGCGACGGCTGTGCCAGGCTCAGCGAGCTGCAGGGTGTCAGACCCAGGGCTGGTGAGGTTTGTGTTGCACGTGAGCAGTGCTTGTTGTGTATCTGTTTAGGACATCTAGGGACGTGACAAGGGAGCTCATACTTCTTTTAATAACAGCAGCAGGGCAAGGCTGGGGGCTGGGACTGTGCTCTGCTCCGGGAAGGTGTCTCCTTTATTTTTTGCGAAGCGGCAAAATCGAAACCAAAAAGGTGGGAAACAGTTTCTCAGCTGACTGAGGGTTTTCTCTCCTTTCCTTCTAAAACTTCATTGATTTTTAAGATCTTCTTTTTCATACAGATTTGGCCCTTTTCTCCTTTATGCTCTTTAGCAGATTTAGCATAAACCTGGCCAGGGATATTACATTTTTTTAGCCACTGCAAAAAACTCCACCACCTCCACACCGTGTCCCTCCCCATGCCTCAAGCCCACGTCTGGCAATGCTTCCTGAGGTATTTTCCGAGTCAGGGCTTGATCCTGCATCGTTAAAGTTAATAGGAATTTTTCAGTGCTTTTTTTACAGCGCTGTAACTTTATCAGCTTCAATGCACTCATTTCTGATTTACAGCAGTGTGTGATGAACGAGGTCCTTGGCTCTTGGCACCCTGACTTCAGCCCAGCAGAAGGTCTGAGCTGTATATTCCATGCCTACACTGCTAGGTGTGACCCCACTACACACTTCCAAAAAAAAACCTTTTGTGGCTATACAATTATGTTCCCATGGCAACAGGGCTGGACTAGTCATGCTCTTGCTACAAAAACCTCAAATAGTTCATGTATAGGGATTTTCCTTCCTTCTAAAGGATGGTACCCTCCCAGGAACACGAGGCAAAGTCTGCAAAGTCAGGGCAACAGCACAGTGGAAAGCAAAGAGTCAGAACTGAAGGGACAAACCTCCTCCTCTTCAAACCCAGTCAGGTCCCACCTGTAGTTGAGGCGCATCTGTTTTCTCTTCCAGTGCTCCATAAAGGTGGCAGCTGAAACAACAGTTTAACATATAACACATATTACCACATAACTTCATTTCTGCTCTCTTTTATTCAGCAGTCATGTCTGGCTGGGAAACACTGATGTGCCAAGAGCCAAATGTTTTATCCAGGTAAGCTGAAAAAAGGGTGTTTGTTACATCCACAGCTTCAGGTAGGAAGATGCCTGTAATTTTTAAGGGGTCTAAGAAAGTCAGGCAGCCAAACTTATTTAAATATTTGTACTTGTGACTAATGATATTGTTGGTCTTCAACTGCATATCGTTTCATCTGTGAGTCCAGAAAACCTGAGTCTTACCTGTACAAAATAGGAATGATTTCACTTGTACTGACGGTAGAGTTATTCCCTCAAAGATATCAAGATAGAGCAATTTAATGTCATTATAATCACATCCATCTAGTGGTCACAATAGTGTGGTTGCCTCTAAACATCACACCCAAACCCAAACACTCCTGTGAAAGCTGCATGTGGGCAGGCTGTGAAAGAGGAAGCCTTTAAGAGTTTCAGTCATTAAAAACCTGGCTATTTTCTATTTGATGGAGAAGGCTCAGAGGAAAAAAAACCTCACTAAAGCTGTTCTTGAGTCCCAATGAATGATCCCAGTCTATATCAGTCTATCTGCCCCTGAGACCGAGCGAGTTCTCAGAGGACATATTTAGATGCTGGGAATACACCAGCGTTGTATAATAAATAAGTGATTATGAAAGAGGCAAGTCTACCAAGAAATGGTGCTCCCAGGGGAGCTTCCCACAGTGAGTATTAACAGATGTGCTCAGAAACATTCATATCCAGAAAAAACAGAGGCAGGGAGAGGGTAACAAAGTTGAACAGAGAGGAAAGGACACCCTCTTGACTGGAGCCAGGCTAGGGCCATGACATTCATTCGCCTTCCAAGCGAAACTCTCACGTGGAAAAGCTACAGCTGAGGCCCTTCACAAGCCACAGGCTTCCTGTGAATCAGGATGGCCAGAGCTGTGTCTTGAGAGGGTCCCTGTCAGGGATCTGGAATTGCCTCCCCTCTCCTCGCCGCCGCCGGCAGTTCTCACGCTGGCTGGGGGCTGCGGCTCCCATTTACAGCCAGAAAGATGGAAAACGAATGAGAGGCTGCTGGAAAGCCTCCCGTGGCACTGGTTTACAACAGGGCAAAAGGAGAGAGAGGACAGTGTCTGGAATGCTGGGTTGTTTCAGGAGCCCTGGGGGAAGATGCCAGGGAGCTGCACCCCCACTCTGCCACAAGCACCTGCACTCTCCTACTTCAACTCCACATGAATTTAAAAATACAAATTCAAAACTAGGTGGAGAAAGTTCTTCGTTTTCCAGCTGAAAAAGACCTCTTTGAAACAACATTTGTTTTATATGGTATTGTACCACAACAAAGCTTTGTGTTGACTCCAAAGAGCTTGAGGAGTTTCACATCCCACTTCAAAACCCTCTCAAATTTTGTGCAGGGCCCAGAACCCGGCTTCTGCCAATCTGCCTTACTTTGCACAAGAGTGCAAAAAAATGGATGAAGAGACCCATAGTTGCTTGCTGTGGAAAGTGAGACAAACTGTTACTTTTTGGACAACAGGACAACATGCCAAGATCCATGTGGGGCTCACGATAATGGAAAATGAGGGAGACTAAAGCTGACATTTGACTTTCCTTGTGGTACCTGATAATAAGCTCTCAGTGCTGCAGCTAAAACAGTGTTATCCCAACCACAGACCTTGGCCAAGAATTTAAATTAAATTATGTTCAATTGTACTTAAATCAGTTCAGATGAATGGTAATGTACAAACAGTTCCCAGTGTACTGGAAGAGATAAAAGCTCAGGGTGTATTACTGGGATGAAATATAATCCAGAACAGGTTATGTTAATTCACAACGAGGTGTACAGGGTTGTGCTGCTCTCAGTGCTGCTGGGAATATGTGGCCATCAAAGCTCCTCTCCCCCAGAGCCCATTTCTGGGGAAGGGAGGTTCCCCATCCCTCCTCCAGCAGGGAGGGGAGAAGCCCTCCAAACCATTCCTGAAGACATCCTCACAAAGTTTTCATGAGAGGGTTCATATTTTGACCCAAGTGCCAGAGATGCCCAGAAAGGGCTCAAAGCACGAGGGCCGCATCAGGATCAGGAAAAATCCCTCTCTACCACTGTTCCCTCTTCCCAGTCTCCTTGCATGATGTCTGCCTGCTGATAAACCTAATTGCATCTCGGAGCACACTCGGGAATCAATGTTGGTTTGTCCTGAAGACGCTAAAGGCCATTACACTTCCCCTCGGAGCCCTCCCCTCAACCCCCGAGTACATTAATACATTTCTTCTCTAATGTTCTAAAGTGGAAGCTGGCTCTGCAAAGAGATTTTTTTTTTGGCAAGCTGTGCAATCCCTTTAATGAAATTTTGACATACCACGCAGCAGTTTTATGACAGATGCTTAACAATTTCATTTGCTATTCAGCTTGAGCAACTTTTTGAATTTTAACCTCCAGTCCAGAATATAAATTTGGGTGTGACAGTTTCATGGGAAAGGAAAAAAAAAAAAGGAAGAAGAAGAAAAAGAAAATGAGAGGTTCTTTGTATCATTAACTGCCTGTGTATAAATATACTGCTTTATCTCCTCTGTTTCTTCCTGTTGTATTTTAAATAATTAAAAGCTTAACATCAAGGCATAGATCTTCTTACCCCAGAGAGCCATGAAGACTGAGAAGAAGACAGTTGCAGGGTTATCAAACAGATGACTCGCACGGGCAGTGGCACAAGCAGAGCTCATCTTCCAGTAACTGCACGTTTTGTCACACAAGGGACACATGGTGATGTTGTTGCTCTGGTCACACATCTCCATACTGCAACAAAGCCACAAGAGAAGGGAACAGCACGGTCAGGATGGCTCCAGCTTCGTGCTCTGGTCATCTGTTCTCCTCTGGACAGCAGCAGTTTCTGTAGGATCATTGGATCCAATTCTACACCGCTGCAGGGGCTGAAATCCTCATGTAAGGCTGCCTCCCTCCCTCCCTCCCTCCTTCCCCAGCTCTATTTCCATTCCAGGGAATAAGAGGGAACATTAAGAAAGGCATAAGGCTCTATGCTTTCTACTCTAAGATCTTACAGAATAAAATAAAATAAAATAAAATAAAATAAAATAAAATAAAATAAAATAAAATAAAAATAAAATAAAATAAAAATAAAATAAAACACTCTTGTTTTGAAATACAAACTACAGTGATAGATAAGGTACAAGGGAAGTGCTGAACATCAAGAGACTGGAGTTCAACCAATTTATCTCCTCTGTGCTCCATCTGTGAAATAGCAACAGTGACCCTCCCTTTGACTTCAACTTCAACTGTTGGAAGAACTACAAAGCAATCTTAACGAACAAAAAAAAAATTTAATCTATTTTTTGGTATCCATTATCTGCTTTGTTATTCAGGGCTGGTGCTCGTTGTACAACCCTGTAATTTGCATCTCCAGCTGATGATGCATGCAGGGCAAATAATGCAAAATCAGAGGGCTTTAAAAATGTTCTAATACGAAACTTGCTAAAAGATTAAAAGTAGGAGGACATCCAGATTTTGTTGATGTGATCACAGTAGCTTATTTGAGGGATGTGTATTCTTGATGCATCTCTCTGTCACACAATGCCCTCCTCAGCACTCTGTGCTGGGAAGCACCAAACCCCCTCATTAGCAGAATTTTGCTGGTTTGTTTTAACATAATGATCTGAGTTAGGGAAAAAGAAACAACCACCTGAGCAACCGGCCAAGAATTATTTTTAGGACATCAATGCAAACTCCCCAAGTAATATTAGCAATAAATGCTAATGAGATAGAAATGGGCTGTTCTGTGCCCTTGGGAAAGCTCCATGGCTTACTGGAAGCTGAGATCAGTGGGGCCTGTGGAGGTGGATTAATTTTAAGCACAGCTTCCAAAAGATAAAGCGTGAGGATGGAGGGTTTTAGGAGCACACATAGACAGACCTCAGGAACAGGGATTGGGGTGTCAGGATGTGGGTGGGACAGGGCAAGATGCAGGAACAAGAAACCACAATTTCAGTTGTGCTCGGCCTGGATATTACTGACAAAACATTTCTAAAGCAAAGCAACTTTGAGCTTCCAGTGCCCTCCAACAACAGAATCTATTTATTCATCCATTTTACCTGGGTATATTCTCATCCACAGTTGCACAGCCATACAGGAAAACGATAATCCCTACAATTGAAGCTGGAATGAGCATTTGTGTATAAACTCCCAGCCAGGCAAAATATAGCCCGATCTTCTCTCCAAAGTATTTTCTGAAATACATTTAGAAAAAAAAGAAAAAGAAATGAGAGAGAGAGAGAAATGTTTCCTACTTCTTAAAATATAACGTGGCTAAAATTATGAATCGCATCTGTATTAGGCATGGAGAAAGGAAGATCTGATGACCTGTGGGAATTTTTTTCTTCTCAGAGGACTCTCTTTCTCATGATGCTTGGAGTCCATCCAGAGATACAGGCACCCTGAAAACTAGTTTGTCCCACTGGTCATTTTTTCCCCCCACTGTGTTTCTGCTGTGCAAATTGGTGTCTTTGGACCTTCTGTGAGTGAATCCTCTTAAAAAGGCACCTCATTTTCATCAGAGAGCCTCAGGTCTTATCATGAGCAAACAAAATTAATTAAAAATATGTCCCCCGCAAGCTTTCACACTGTGTGGGCTATATCAGCACATTTTAACTCCCAGAGAACTCCTTTTCTCCCAGTGAATTTCCCACTCTCTGGCACGGGCACGAGCATCCCTGCAGAGCTTCAGCTCTGCCCCGGAGCAACTCGACCCCAAGGGCTGAACTCTCACCTCACCAGGTCGATGGGCTGGTATTTATAAAACACTCCGTAGCTCGCCCACTCCTCACACAGCAGCTGGAAAACAGAAGGGCAAGAGAAAGGTGAGAGCTAAAGCACCAGTGGGTTCTCCTCGGGCGGCTGCAGGGCCCACAGCTCCGGCCTCACCACCTCAGGGTTTCAGCCCAAATCGTGCCAACACATGCAGCCTGCATTAAGTATTAAAAGTCAATGTGATGGTTTGGCGTGCTCCAACAGAGTGATGAATTCCAGCACATTAAAAGGCTCTTCAGCAGCCAGACTGATGGACAGTCTGGTCCAGGGAGAGCAATGCTGGCTCTGTGATCCGTAGGCCCAACCACCCTCTGGGGGAAGAACCTTCTCACATCCAACCTCAGCCTCCCCTGACACAACTTCAGGCCATTTTGCTACAACAAATATATAATTCAGCATCCAGCAAGAGGTGCGGGGCTGAGGTGCCTCAAAGGCTGCATTTAAGATTTTTTTCAGCTTTAAACCACAAGAAGACAATGATTTCCAGTCTTCCTTTTTGTCAGGATATGGGCCAAGGGAAACAATGATCCCCGTTACTGATTTGCAAAACTGAATCCCTCACAAAAACAGGTTCCTCTGAGACCTTCAACTTATCCTTTATTCTGTAAAATATATAAATAGTGCTTCTCAAACCTGATTTTTTTCCCTTATTCAATTCAGCCAACAGAGTGAACAAGAAATCAAACTCAATGGGGAACCAAGACCAAAACCAGTAGCAGTATAGGGAGGACAACAGGATTAATCTTGTTCCTAGACCAAACAGGATGTTATTCCCTGAACTCCAGGCTATTTTATCATGGGAAACTTGACAGATGTCAAACTCCTACATGTCTCCAGTGAAATGCAGCGGAGAAAAGAAGGGTAGACCAGAGACACGGCCCATGCCCATTCCTCCTGGTCACATTTGATCACAGAGAAGTCCCACAGCAAACAACATTCCTAGAGCAATTTTGGAATTCTCCTGCCAAACCACTAACAGAGAATTTCCAAGCTGTACTTATACAAATGGCTTGGCTCATTAAAAAAAAAAAAAACAACAAAAAACACCAAGAAACTTCTCAGCTTTTACAGAAATATGACATCAAAAATATAAGTTGGCTGTGGGTTTTCCCCTCTGCAACCCAAAGTCATTAGCCATTAATAATTTCCTTACAACAGTAAGAGCAGGAACTGAAACTTAACAGCAGGCCTTTATTAAACAGCAACATTCTTGCAAACTTTATTTTTATTCTGCTTTAGGTTTCTTTCAACCACATTTTCCAAAAGTTTAAGGCCAACTGCCTGTGTCTCGGAGGCAATGATCTGGGACACCTCAACATGCACATGCAGCACTAGCTAAGCCCCTTTGTTTTATATATATTTTTTTAAGATTTCATTTTTAAAACTAAGTTTATGGTGGAAATTAGATTCCTTTTCTGTGATCTAAGCTGGCCAGACGTATCAGGAAAACACTAAGCTGAGGAGGTTTTGCATCAGTGCCATGTTTTAGTTTAATGCAACTCGAAACCAGATTTGTGTCTAAAGTACAAATGAATTATCTCATTTATCCTGACATTTATCAGCCTGATATTCAAAGCACAGCTTCAAAGACATGATTAGAGGAGATCAGCATACTAGACCTAAATATTTACTTCATTTCTAGGCCTCAAATCTTTAATTTTCTTGTTAAAAAAAGGCACAGGCTGAGCCTAGCACTGGATAAGATTAAAGAAAGCTTCAAGAAACCAGAGAGACATGCCAAAACGCACCAAAAGATTACTTGATGGAACTGAAAGTCAAAAGCCAAGGTAAACACTTCCAAACACCCAATGAACTCGAGAAATTAATGAATTTGTGAGGTTTGAAGTAATAGCAATGAAGAAGATGACCTGGACTCTTTCAGAAAACATGGACTTATATGCTATTTTTAGTTGAGCGAAGTGTTGCTTAATAATGAAAAGACAGATGTGTGGTATTTTTAACACAAATCAATAGAGGGAGGGAAATAACATCCACTGCCTTTTGATGAGCCATTTGCACCTGAAGGACTAGCAGACTGTCCATTTTGGGAACCTATTTTTATATATAAAGCCTGAAGCTCTTTAAATCTGCTCTTCCTACGACCTGAATGACCAGAGCATTTCTCTGGAGGAAAAAAATATCATGAAACAAACAGGGAAGGCAAAGTTTCAGGTCTGAAAGCCCAGCATATACAACACCCAAATTTAGTAGCTCCTCCTGAGAGAACTGGTTGTCACCTCTCCAGTTTTTGTCTGATGCACAGACAAAAGCCACCCTTCTTTGGGGAAGTGTGATGGGGAGGATGCAGTAACTGAGCTTTGAATTTAAGAAATCAGCATTGCCACAAAGGCTGAAAAATTTGGTTTTCTTCCTCATACTTCCTTAGTATAAAGTAGTACTTCCTACTTCCTTAGGAAGAGTTCTTCCTTGGGAGAATTCCTTGTTTTATAACTTGTATTATTCCTTGTTTTAATAACTTGTTTCACCACAATGAACGTTATGTCTTTCACTATACAGACAATAAAACCACATTTTAAAGCATAACTTCAGCAGAAAGTGATGCAATGCCTCAGTGTGTACATCCACAGGGCAGCTTCTAGCTGCAGAGAACACATCAAATGTTGCTGAGGACCTCTTATTCCTGATAAATATTCAATATTTATCTTTCCCCATCACTTTTATGCTTATGTTTTCAATTGCCACTCCCTCCCATTCCTCTAGCTCTGATCCTGAAGCAGGATTTATGCCCAATACAGACACCAGAAGATGGCTGAGCATATTCTCCAGAGCGGGCCCAAAATGACATCATCTGAACTTTGAGAGGAGTTATATGTCAGTATTCTTGCCAATGTGGCATGAAATGTGTCATTACTGAGCTGGGTGCTTTATACATATCCACACTACTGGAAAACACTTTTTCTCTTAAACTGCTTGGAATTTAGTGTCTTTTTGCAGCATTTTCTGTGAGATTTTGGCAAAAATATCCAGATTGCAACAGGTGACTCTTCAGGCTGGGACTCTTGTGAATATGTTAAACCCCTCCATGCATCAACTTACTTTTCTGTCATTGGGCTCCACGTTTTCACCTTCATAGTCACCCTTTAAAAAGAGAGAAAATCTGTGTCATCCAGCAGGTTGTGCCAAGAACTGCTCTGCATCCTGCATACCCACGTCTCCCACTCACTTAATGCATCAAAACCAGAAAAAGCAATCTGTAAAATAACGCTGTATTTTAGGAGCCCATTTGTCACGGCGCACTTTGTCTTCTGTCGTTGGGCACATTAGGAAAGAGCAATAGTGTCTGTCATGGGGGGAAAAGGAATGAATAAGTGATAAAGGTGGCCTAAAAATGTCAAGGGAAAGGATGCGGTGTTGCCGTGGTATTTGGGGTTCAGCTCAGTCCGCTGCAAAGAGAAGAAACCAGCTGAGAGAGCTGCTCCCTCTCCAGACTCTCCAAACACTCAGGGCTGATTAGAGCTGAGGTTTTAATTTGCAGCTATTTTTTGATATGATAAAGGAGTAAACGAAGGCAATAAATAACTTCTATACAAGACTATCAGTAGCTGTCTAAAGATGTGAGGCAAGAACACGACGAGAAGTTTATTCAACCTTTCTTTCTCGATTTCTACATGGCACTGCTGTAGTTTTTGAGCCCTGACATGTATGACAAACATCAGGCAGAAAAAGAGGCAGCTCTGTTCTTGGGTGCTCCAAGATAAAGCTCTCACAGTCCCACCTAAAACCAGTGTGAGTGTGGGGAGCAGAAAGCCAGGAAGACACACTTCACCCTCACATCCCAGGCCAGAAAACGGGCACTGGGCTCAACAGCCCTTGGACACTCACACAGGCTGTACATGAGGAGGGAGCAGCATGACTGCCACGTCCCCCTGACATCTGCCAAGCTTTTCTGTAGGCTAAGAGCATGTGTTTGTCAGTTCTAGTTGTACCCTGAACCTCTAAATCAGAAGGACACCAGCACCCAGCTGTGTGCACCTCTGACAGGATGAGGGTCCCCGCTTGGCTGTGAGTGCCACCAGAATTCCTGAGCTCTCACTGACCCTCTCGATGAGCACCACAGCTGAACACACTCTTGACATCTCACTGAGCTGCTCAGAAGCAGATTTCATCAGTAGGAAGGTCTGCAATCACATCCAGTCCCATGGAATATGGGACTTCAGATCCTTGCTTATGGTTTTTCCTGGTTGCACAGACACACAGCTACTGACACCTCTGCAGGGGGATGTGGCCAAGAGAACCAGCTCCTTGGTGCCCTGGGAATGAATGTGGTTCCTGGAATTGGTGCCAGAGATCTTGGAGGCAGAAGGTCAGGAAACAACAGAGGAATTTCATTTGCTAAAACACTGAAACAACTCTTCTGACGTTCAAATTTATGATCATCAGACAGAGAACAGAGGTGTGGAATTCCTTAAAAGAGAGCAGAGGGATGGAAACAACCTGCAGAAGTTACTGCAGTCCTGACATAAGGGAGAAGGAAGTCAGTCATGTTTGGGATGATGCCACCAACACGTCACACACAAGGGATTTCCTGGTGACAGACAGCAGACGTGTAAAATACAGCGCGAGATCACTTACGTCATGCAGAGGATATGCAGCACTGTAAACTCCATTGGCAAGCAGGCTGGTGATCCCTTGAAAAATAAAGACATAATAGTTATTTATAATTTCAAGGTTAGACAGCCTCACTTCATCATCCTTCCAGGAGATTTCCCTCAAAATAACAGCCATTTGATCAGATAATGATTTTGCTGCCATCTCATTCCTTTCCAGGTAGTTTCATTTTTAATCATATAGGTTATTATACATGACTCATTTTATGAAATGGAGAACTGCAGAGAGCAAGAGGAAGTCATATATATTTGAGAATCAAGAATTAGAAGCCAATGACTTGAAATTAGTCATTAAAATAAATTACATTTTCTGAAAAGTCAGTTTGATTTAAAGGCAAGCCTGAAGATTTGAAAGTGCAGCAGAAGGCTGGATCACAAGGAGAATGTGGCTGGAATTGATGGCACAGGGGAACACACATCCACACGCATCACCCACGCAAAGTTTTGAATTCAGGTTTCAGATTGATCAGAGAAATTGTAGGGAAAGCCTTTGCGAAGACCTTGGCGTAATACTTACCATATTTACCACATTTTCGTCTTTTATTTAAAAGGGCAGTTTCCTTCTTTCTTCCCTCTCCTTTCCCTGTTTACACAGCCGTTTATTAGTGACATGCATGAGGCTGAAAGCAATTAGTGCTTCATCTATTAAATGTCTGTGGCACAAGGGACTGGGAGGAGTCCTGCCTTTCCCAGGGGTGGTGTCGCTCCTTAACCAGGGGTCAGAGGGAGGAGTTGGTGTGGAAGTTTGGAGGAGCACTGCACCATTCCCAAAGGTGGCTGGACCTGGACCTTTGGAGGGCTGTAGCTCATTAATTCCCTAATGTTCTCTCCTCCAGCAGCTGCTGGCTTTAATAGAGCTACTTCCAATTCTGTTCACCACGTCTGGAGGTGCCATGTCGCTCATGAACACACATTTGGGGATGGAATGAACCAGTTTTGGGTGCTGAGTCAGAGCTAAGTCAATCACTTGTCTTTGTGCAGGGCGACAGTGATTAATGCCAACTGAAAAAAAAATATGTATCTATAAATCTGGCCACTGGCATTGGGGAGGATTTGAAAGGACTTAAAAAAAGAAAAGAAAAATGAGGTGTACAGTGTGCTCCATGCTGCCCATCAGTTCATGGCTAAGAAAAGAGTGTGGGACTGGATTTGAAGGAACAACGACTATGAACCTGGAACCAGCTCACTGTAGAGTCATTTTTGATTGCTCTTCAAATGAGGATTGTTCAAGTTCATTAACATTTTCGAGATACTAATCACCTGCTGCAGGAGCAGCTCCAGGAGTGCTCAGTATCTTGCGGTATCATTAATTTTCAAAGCCTTATTTAAGATTATACAGGTCTATGAATTGTCTGCAAATGTTTCCACACTCCTGGCAGAAACAACTGGTGAGCAGATAAATTATTTTCCCAGGGCTGTGAGAAGAGCTACATAGTCCCCTTCTTCAGATCTGGATTTAACAGTGAAGACAGATCCACATTTTCACAAATTTTCCTAATAAATAACAAAGGCTGCAGTGTTCCCCTGGGCAGCTGCCTTTTTCCTGCTGGGCAGCAGTGCTGCAGCATTATCTGTGTTTGTTTAAATCTGTTTGCCACCTCTGCTGGGTTGTAACCCAGCATTCCAGCCCTGGAACACAAAGTAGCTGATTGAGTTATGCTGGGCTGGCCTGATGGCATTTTCATTAGCAATATTGTGTGGCCTTGCCAGTCTCAGGTAGAAGAACCACCCAGGAATCCCAACACACTACCATCCATTACTGTCTTCCCTATTCAACTAATCCCTGCTGTATTTCCCATTTTCTGGGGAAAAAAAAAATACTCAACTGAGAAACCAGTTCCAAGGGAAGAATTCAAACTGAGCTGTGTGACCTTCCCCTTTCAAGAGTCCAAAGACGTAATTTCCAGTGAAAATGATCCAGCACCAGACTCGGAAAGGGTCTTGAAAGTCACACAATAATTTGGATTTCCCATGCTACAGAGAACAGCACTTCTGTTAATACTGGCTGGACACCAAATTTTAGTGTATATAAGGAGTCAACAATTGTGCATTGTGTGTTGCAACTTCGACACAAAAGGCAAAGCATGGAAATAATTTGTGGCGTAATTGTTCGTCTATTATTTGATGTCTTTCTAAGCAGCTGATGGGTCAATATTGAACAGAACTACCTGTAATTCAAGTTCCCATTGTTTTATTGAACTGCTTGTAGGCAAATAAACGCTGTAACAGATTTCAACAGTCACCAAACATTTTCTTCCATGTTCATGCACTTTTCTCGCTTTGTTTGGGAATTCACTCTTCCACCTTATTTGTTTGGATTTACAATTAACTATTTGTTAGCTTTGGTCCCACAGCCAAGTGTATACCTGTGCATCATGAGATGTAGAAAATAAAGTATATAACAGCTGAGCACGATCAGCTGCCAACAAATCTTTAAGGTGGCCTGATTTGCAGTTCATCTTTCTTATGAGTTTAATTCTTACAGCACAAACTCTAAGGCTGAAATCCTAAAGCTCTTGGTCGTGGCAGTACAAACTTCACATCCCCTGACTTGCAGCACCTGTTCCGAGGGCTGAGGTGCCCAGTTCCAGTGCAAGCTTTGGCCCCTGGCTGTTCCATGAGGCTCATCTCAGTTCCACTCAGGATGGTCATCGGTCAAGACCATTTCACTCAAGTCACTGGAAAACCATGGCACCATAAAACGTGGGGTTCCTGCTTGAAAGGAATGGGCCAAGCCACAGACTTCCACTGCAGTTGGAATTCATGGAAATACCCTCATGCATTTTAGGAAGTGTAGGACACAGAACACATCTCATCTGCTGGTTTATGTCACCTTCCAGCCCTGCAGGGGCTATGTGCTCACTTACCATTTAATTTAGAGTCAAATCTATAAATTCACATTTGAAAAAATGTCAAACAGCTACATAAATTACATTAAATTTCCAAATAAAAC
The DNA here is from genome assembly GCF_020740725.1 of Corvus hawaiiensis. NCBI lineage: Eukaryota > Metazoa > Chordata > Aves > Passeriformes > Corvidae > Corvus > Corvus hawaiiensis. The sequence continues at coordinate 63,522,091 of NC_063218.1, read as the reverse complement.
AATTACATCCACATACATCAAATTAGAGAGCAGGGGAAAAACCTAAACTCCACAGCCATTTACGACATGCAATTATTTTCAATACCTGAAAAAGATATTGATCTTAAAGCTAAATAAAGTTCCTTACCCATGCTATATTTTGCTTTGGTACACGTCGTTCTTTTCAATATTTCATAAACCTACAGAAGCAGAAGCAAAGAGAGGAAAGGGTTACTTCAGACACTGCCAGTGAAAAGCACGATCTTTTTGTGTACAGCTCAAATATTGGCCAAACCAAGATGTCGATGAAGTCATCATTCTTTAATAAAAGTCATGGTATTCAGGAGAGCAGGGCTCGGAGCTCTCTGTACTGTGCTTTCTGTACAGGAGAGAAAAGCTTAGCTAAATAGTCAGCCACCGAGGGAATTGATGGGGGCAAACAGGGTTACATCTACCCCCTGGCGTAACAGAAATGCTATTTTTGCTCATGTTAGCCACTGATCAAAGCTCAGGGGTGTTCTTCCACCTGGAGCAGCTCTTCCCTCGCCTCTGAGGGCGCAGGCTGGCTCCATCCCAAGGACCCAAGCAGAGCTCCGGGCTCACAGCGTGTACACAGCACGCAGCCGTTTATCAAACTGGGCTAACACAGGCTGACCTTAACATCTCTGAGCCTGCCTGACCCCGGTGGCAAAACAGATGTATTTATTTTGGGATTTATTGCATTTATTGTCGAGTAACCTTTGCACAGCTCAGCAGGCTGCCCGCAAGGTTCAGCTTTCGGCTGCTGCCGTGCAGCGATGCTCTGGGGCGAGGCAAGCAGGCAGCACAGGGAAACCTGGAGCAAAGGCACCTCCTGCCCAGTGCCTGGCCTGTCCGAGGAGCTGGGGGCTGTTTCCCAGCTCCCTAATCCGTGTGCTAACTCGACTCTTGCTCAATTCACTGGAGGAAGCAAGTGAGGGCATCCGGGGCAAGTCCCACAGCTCGTCCGTCTGTCGTCTTGTAACCCCAGTGAGTTAAACGGCTGTCACAGAGAGATCTCCAGTTATATAATATTTTTTTTATTTTCTTTTTTAATAACTAAAAGGTCTTTGGCTTAGTTTCTATTCATCAAAGACTCACGGGTAGTGACTAGATTCCTGTTCATTTTGCAGTAGGCGGGAGGGTCAATATTTGCACTGCGGTTCAAAAATACATATGAGAAAGGCAGGGGAGAACTTTAAGAAAGAAGAATACAAACAGCAGTGCACACAGAATAAAATGGTGTTGGGAAACATTCAATATGTTCTTCATTACTGGGTGATTTACAGGGATTTCACACAAAGCAGCACAGCAGCAGCACTATTGTTATATGCCCAGTGTTCCTCCAGTCGTTTAAAAAACCCCTGTCCCTCCCTTTCCTCTCAGCCTCTGCTCTGAGCTCCCGTTTCAGTCCATTTTTCAGTCAGTCTTGCTCATCCTCTTGTCCCATGGAGCCATTTTGTCTTGCTGCCTTGCTCAGTCTGCCATGAAATTTAACTCTTCATTTGTTAAGTTCCTTGCACTTACAAGGATTTTTTACCATACATCCGGACATATAAAAGAAAGCCTACAAACAAAACCCAGGCTTTTTTTTTTTGGTTTCCCAATCTCAAGTTGAATGTTTTATTTGCAAATAAACTGAATCAATGTTTGCCTTTTCCTTCCCCGTTTCTGTGCTCCTGCATCTGCCTCCCCTGGTCCAGCTCACCTTGCCACCATAACCTGTGCTCACATCAAACCCCTGCACTTCAAGCTGGAGGGGAACTGCCCTGTGGAATACACTGGAATTTCAGAGCAGGAAAGGGAAGTGGGATATCTCACACCCCTTATCACCACAGCAATGAAAGGCAGCTATGACTGGGATATAAGCTCTTTTGGAAACCACTTGGCATCCCAAAAGGCTGATGTTAAGTCTAAGATAAAAGCACGCTGGCAGTCACATTCCAAGGCACCAGTTAGGAGCAGGGGAATGGGGCAAAGAGTCCCCGTTATCCTTTGAAATGTGTTGCAGCCAGGCCTGCTTGGCACGGCCCCTTCCAGCTGCCCTGCATGTCACATGAGCTGGCCTTTCCATTCCTCCTTGGTGGCTACAAATGAGGCTACACCTTCTTCCCCAGCTCTATTTTATGTTCTGGAAGTCAGATAAAAGCCATCAACCTCAACACTTTCAATACCATTACAGAGAATTTCCCCCTAAAACTATAAATAATACTCCCTGTGAATACCCGGCTGTTTCGTTGGAATTTGTCTCGGGATATTTCCCAGCATTTTGCAAAAAGAACAATGTACAGCTACAAAAAGTTAAACCAGTCATGGGTGCAGGCAGCTGGTGGGCAGAACCAGTGGTAACATCTAAATATTCCCAGCTGGTGATATCTCTACTAAGAAAATTACCTGTGAACTAGAAAGAAGATCCAAATTATTTTCCAAAAGGCAGCGACCTGTTAGCATCAAACACTACTCAGCACTAAATCTGGAAGTGCTTTCTTTATAATTTCAGTACCTGATGGCACAGGAGATCCTTGGCATTTGGTTAAGAAAGATAAACTTGAACAGGCATTGTTCTAAAGCTGTTAACACCACCACTGAGGCAATATCCACCATAAATTATTTATAGGCAGAACTTACTATAGTGCTTCTCGTTTTACTGTCGAAGAAGGAATCTTTGTCAGACAAATCAAATCTGTTAAAAGATTAGAAGGAAGCCCATTAGGTCAGGAAAAAAAAAAGTAGTCAGTAATTTCCTGTTCTTGTTGACCCCTTCAATATTTTCATTTCTCCTGGGGATGTCTCAGAGCTCACATTAAAGAACAGCTTGTAGAAACCCTGTTAAAAAGCAAGTCCAACCCAGCTCATACACTTTAAAGAGGCTGCTTATACATTTCACTGTTTTTATGTCTTTATAGGTTTCTCAGCACAAAAGAGAATGTTGGTGCTCATTTTAAGTTGAATCCCTGACCACTGCTGGCCTTGAATTTCCCCTCATGATCTTTAATTTTCCCTGTGAGGCTGCTGTTTTCTCCCCTATTCAGCAGAGACACAGGTGGTCTCACTGGAAAAGCCACCTGCAAACAGTGTGAGGCCCATCCATGTCTACCCTCAGGAGCATCTTTTGGACCTTCTCTGAGCCTCCAGGAACACCCCACACTCAGCAAACACACAAACACATTTCCTGCAAGCCCAAGGCCAGGCCAAGATGTCACACACATTGACTGGCCCAACCCCACCAGTGCTCTGCATCTCTGGATGAAGCACTAAAATCCCTGTGTGTGCAGGGAAGGGATCCTGCCCCGGGATTGTTGTTTGTTCCAGCTGGCACATCCATTAACACGGCCTTCAAAGTGACTCCTCTGGGATGCTGGCCAGGGAAGAGCAGCAGCAGAGCAATCCAGGGCAGGAGTAGCTTTGGCGGGGCTTTGCCTCATGATTTTTTCCCCTACACCCACATTTACAGCTGTTCTTGCTGATCTGGGATCGATGGCAAAGCCACCTCTGACTTCACAGCACTTCAAAGGCAAGGCTTGGTTGGCACTACCTGTGTCAGCTGCCCACACCAGATAAATTAAATTATTCTGAAATTCATCAACCCACATCTCTGGCTACAAGTTTTACCAAGCATTATAAACCACACTATTATAAACCACATTATAAACCCCTTTTGGCAGCCTGACAGATAAAGTGTACAGTTATACAGATGTGCATTATGTGCCACAACAGCAGCTACAACACACAGAGATTTCTCTACAAAGACTCATTCCTCAACAGCGAGCCCCAAAATCCCCCAAGAAGTACATTTACTGCAAAATGGAAATATTCTTTGCAGCAATGCCCACCAAAGTGTTGGTGTTCATGTTCCCGTTCACCCCCTGGTGCCTGAGCTGCTCTCAGGGAGGCTGGAACCTGCAGACATGGATATTTAGGGAAATTCACTTACAAGTGCTGCTTCTCTCTGGAGAAGGGGTAGGAGAGGCGCTTCACCGTCTGAGGTTTGTGTTCTGCTACTTTTGGCTGGATGGGCTCTGTTATTTTTTGAATTACAGAATTAATCTTTTTCAGGAGACCGTGGGTCTGGTTGATCTGATACATCTGAGGGGGCAAAGAGAGAAAAAACCCCAAGAAACCAGTAAAACTTCACTGCTTTTTGGTTATCCATAGGTCAGAGTGGACTGCAAGGAATAAACCAGCAATTAGATAAATGTATCACAATAAACTGTTGAGGAGTGGGGTTTACATTCTTGAAATCATCCAGAAAGACAGGGATGGGAAAGTCAAACCAAGGGTTAGGGAACCACAGGATTGCAACAGACTTTTTTATCTAATTGTTCTTCTGATTAAAATCCCTGGTAAGTGAAGCAATAATGGGGATTAATATGAAATCCAAACCGAAAGTGTGGTTTTAGTGTTGTAATAAATGATGCTGGGCTTGGAGACTGTCTCTTGCTCCATTATGGACTTCCCTGTGCAGTCTGGGACCTGCACTTAGTCTGTGTTTAAATATTAATCCATCTCTGAGCTGTGCTCACTGAGCAGGTAGTTATCGATCTATCTATCTATCAATCATGGGTGATTTAGAATTGATGAAAATACACTGTCATTCCTTTAATGATATTTCAAATATTCTGAAAGGTAATTTATTTTGTGGTAGAGTGGCCCCAGCTCCTGCAAACATGACTGACTGTGTATAGGAATAGTCACTAAACCTGGCGAGACAAATTCTTATCCTTGTGTTCATTTTCAGCAGTCTTCAGGTGAGAAAAAAGCGTCCAAAATGCACACACAATGTCACCATCAATTGCAACCTCTTCTTTTAAAACAGACTGAGGATGAAATCACTCTCATCATGTACAGACAGTGGTAGCAGCCAGAAATTCTTCATTTCCATTCCTCCTTTCACTTTTTCTCTCTGCTGCCCCAAGCAAGTACATTTGTGACTTTCATTTTTGGTGCACATTAGTTAATTGTTTTTAAAGTACTCGTGGAAAGAGAAGTCTGCATTTTCAAGGTGCTCTGAGAGGAACAAATGTTTAAACTATGCCTTCTTGAGGAAAACAAGAAGACCAGGACTGACCTTTTTTGTGGGCATCTTGAGCTTAAGGAATTCCGCCTCTCGACACAATACATTCCACGGTGCATGTATTTTTACAAATCCAATCCCATGGATTTTAGTCTTAACAGGAAAAAAAAAAAAAAAAGCAGGGGAAAATGTTACTGATGAGAGGAAATTAAATATATTACCCCTTGTGATTCATACATAGTTAAGGAACAAACAGTCCATCAGTGCCACCATGATAAATCTCATTTGTTTGAGAGAGTTGGTTTCTAACAACAGGACAACCATTGAACACCTCACTGTGCTGAACTGCTATGGAACGTGACTCAAAAAACACTATTGTCTCCCAGAGCAATTACCACAAGGTTAAACAGATAAAAACTGTTTGGGAAATAAAAGCTGATGACTGTGGACACAAATACAGGCTGAGCTAGTTAAATTTGAAGCAGAGGCATCCAACCAAAATGGTGTGATTTGGTGAGTGTGTTGTAATTGCTGAGAGAGCCCCTGCTGCCTCCTGAGAGCTGCTCATACCTCAGAGCAGCAGCCTCAGAATCAAATGTGAGTATCTCCATTAAAGCATTGTAATTAGGAAAACTGGCAGGAATAACTCCACAGAACAAAGAAAAAGGAGGATAGAAGTTAATGGCAACATTGGTGGTTTGCCTGCAGCCCAGTAATTCTCTGAGCTGCGTTCTAGAGGGCCGGACATGGATGTTTGCTCCTGGCACTCCCACATACGCCCATGTTTGCTCCCCCTGGAGCAACCGTTCCAAAGGCACTGGACAAACAATTTCCAACCAGGAGGCATTCAGCAAACAGAAGAGAAATGAACTTTAATGAATCTTTCTAATCTTGCTGCTGCACCAATTCAGTTATTACAATAACTAGCTTTCACACAGCTATATCCTCACCAGCTTTCTAGAAACTGGTTACTCAGAGGACCATGGAATGGTTTGGGTTGGAAGGGAGCTTAGGGATCATCCAGTTCCAACACTCCTGCCATGGACAGGCCAGGCTGCCCCAAGCCCTGTCCAACCTGGCCTTGTTTTAATCAATTATTTGTGGACATCGAGCCGCTGACCGCAATTCTTTGTGTGTGACCATCCAGCCATTTCACTGAAGAGAGCTTAAGTGATTTATTAAACACCATCTGTTTAAGAAGCCTTTGCTCTTTTGGAATCAGTGAGGTCTCCAAAGCAGCTTTGTGGCTTTTCAGGCCCAACTGACTGCAGATCTTTCCCCCTGCATGGATGTGCTGGATGTGGAAGCTGATGTAAATCCCCGAGTCTTGCTTTCATCGCTAGACTTTCCTCATGTGGTTTGGTGTCTTGCACTGAAAGGACAGGGTTCCCTCTCTTTTACAGTGTCCTGGCTTGACCCCTGTGCCCTTCTGCATCATTTGAAATCATATTACATGTCATAGGTGGAATCTCCCATCTGGCAAAGGGTTTAAATATCCATGACTTGGCACCTGCCAACTCCCAGTTTCCTACAGGAACCTGCAAGCTGGACAGAAAGCAAGTCTGATTTTCACTGGAAGACAGAGCAGGGAAAGGTTTTGGGGTTTTGTTGCATTGTACCATGTTAAATATATATATGACATACACGTAATATATAAAAGATATAAATGTCTGCAATTTGTGAGGAATAGGTGACAGATTTATTTTTTAGCAGGCTGTTCCCAGGTTGAAATGTTTACCTCAGCTTTTGGATCCTGTAAATAAAACCAGCATAAATGTTTACCCTCTCTCTCAGGAGTCTGAGGCACATTGGTTGGGTCAGATAATTGTAGCAGCTTTCTTTGAAATTAATACTGCTGTGTCTATTTCTGCTAATCACACACTGGCAGCACTTCACATACATCATTTTTTATACCGTCTAATGGGCTTTTAATAGAATATCTTGTTTTCAGGGTGCAGGTGGAAGACGTTACAAGCTGTACCGTTCACATCTAGGAATGGAAAGAGCAAACTGTAAGGCAGACCCACATGCCCCAGCAGGAGCGTGGACCAGAGCCTCCTGAACAAATTTAATTCTCCTCGAGCCTATATTGAGGAATAAAGATGATGCTGCCTGTATCAGATTTTTTTTTTTTTTTTCTCAGAACTGGAATTACCAGGGGATCCAAATCACTGCATACTGTAAACCCACCAAACTGGGATCAGTGTTCAGAGCAATTTAAGCCTCACTTCCAGATAGCACGACACAGCTGTGTTGCAATGGTGGATGTGCCACAAATCCTGGCCAAGAAAAGCCAGGAACTTCACCTCAGTGGGGCATTTATAATACCATGTCACACTCCTGTGCAGCCAACTAAATCACTGGGTGAGGATGGCATTGACTGCCAGAACTGCAATCAAATCCTGCAAGAGCTGAGCTTGTGCAACCTCGATCAGAGCCAGGTTCGCAGGGACGGCTCAGCACCCCCCCAGGGCCTGGCCACCAATTACCCTCTCTATCTTTAACCCTTTTAAATGGATCCTTACATCTTCATCACGTTCCAGCTCCAGCCCAGCCTCCACGAGGTTCCCTTCATACTCCTCCCTGCGGAACCTCTTGTCGTCCTCGTGGTAATCCATGTGAGTCTCACTCTCCCCCATCTCCAGCTGCACGCCCTTCCCTGGAAGGGGCTGGTCCTGCTTGGTGCTTCGGACACTGGCATCATTCTGCTGAGCCCTCCTGGCCAGAGTCTTCCCGGCTGAGGACTTCTTGTAGTGGTAAACCAGGATGTAGTCCACTTTCCTCTTGCCATCTCTGAAGTAGAGCCCGTATTTGCAGTCAGCATCCGGATTTTTGGATAGGGAATTTAATAACTGGAAGTGGGGAATGGGGGTGTGGAGAGAAGGAGAGAGAAAAATAATGATTGCACACCCCAGCACAAGCACCAGACAGACCATCCTCTCCTCTCAAAGCTCCTTTTGCCTGGAGCACACGATGCCCTCTCTCCAGACAGGCAGCAGGTGGGAGGAGTCCCCCCATGCTACTTACTCCAAAAGTTTTTGCAAGTTAACACCTTTAATTTTACTGATAGCCAGCTGGGGTTTTATTGGCCTGGAATAAATAGATTAAATGACTGGGATTTAATCTAATCAGCAGCACACTGGTTCATAAGTCAGCTACTTGGTGGGTTTGAGCTTCTCCTTCGGGGGTTAATCGCCACTAAGATCGTCTGTCCTTTTCCACCCATGACATGTGCAATGTTGCAATTCTGACAAATAGATTAATATCGTGTGGAAACATTTCTCACTTCTCTTATCTATCATTGCAAGTCTGTATCATCTGAGAAAGAGATCATCTTAGATACAGACTGAAGGGAGCCAGCTGGTCCTGCAGCACGGCCAAAAACGCGCATGGAAAGTAGCCAGGGAAGTGGGGTCACTGCTTATTGAGTTCACCACTTCTTTTTCCCACTTATAAAACCCATGTCACTATGCAATCTCTTGGTGGCAATGGCTTTATTCCCAGCCTGAGTTAATGCTGGGTAAGCATTGCAAGATACATGAAAGGTAAGACTCAAAACACAATTTCATTTCCAAGCATTTATCTGAAAACTGCACAGGCCAAGTGTAGAAACAAACAAGCAAGCAAACAAAAAGGTACTAACAATTAATTTATTTCTACTTGTATAACACTTCTCATGCATAATCCACAATTCTACCCTTGGAGATCCACGTACTATTAAAAAAAAGAAAAGAAAGAAAATTCACTAGTTACTGGCCTTTGTTTTTACAAAAAAGGCTCATCACAGGAGTGGCTTTTCAGCAACCAAGGAAATTTTCTGGCTTTTAAGTCTATAGAAGAATGTCCATCCTCCATGAAAGGAAAAGGACTTGTGCTCCAAAAGAGAGCAAGAGGCCATCAGTTGCAAAATGCTAACATCTATTTGGGATGTGCACACCTGCTTACTTCATACATACAACAGGGAATGTAAGTTATTCTAGATAGCCTTTGCTCTCTGCTTCTCTCTCCTTTAGGATCTTGCTCCTCTTTCCCATTTAACCTAAACCCTTTGCACCAAGTTAATAAATATATAATAAAATAGTACAGCATTTGGTGCCACCTTGGAGTTCACTCTTTGTCCTCTTGCCTCTATTTCCTGTTCCATGAAAACAGGGAAGGTTATTTAGCCATGCCAAACTCTTCAGGGCACAGGCTGTTCATGTTCGTGCCCTATCTAGATATTGTCATTTAGTTCTTAAGCATAACTTTGATGTAAAAGACCATTGATAACTCTTGCTTTCCAATTGCTTTGTGATTAATGGCACGTACCTGTGAATTCAGAACACTTTTTTCAAAGCAAGCTGACAGTCTGCTTGTGGCAGGCAACTCACTTACGCAAATTTCTACAGAAACAAAACATTAACAAATGGCAACCAACTGGATTGTGTTTAATTTTTCTTTAAGATGTGTCAATCTTACTAATTAGTTAAACAGCAGCTTCTGAAAAACCTGGCTGAACCACCACTGTGGCTACTAAAGCCTCAACAGATTCATTAATACGTGAGAATAGCTATATCCCACTGCAAACAGGAAGCAGCCGAAAAACTTGGTTCTGTTTTAAAGAAATTAATGGTCAGATTATTTTAAGGATGGGGTATAAATGCTGAAAGGTACTCATGGGCCCCCTGTTCTCTTGCAGTGCTGCTGTGCTTAAATGGAGTTGCATTGACTTAGGCCATGTCCCTTCAGCTGTGAATGAGACAGAGAAAAGACATTTCAGTTTCACCACAGCAGGAGGATTTTAACACCCTGACAGAATCATTCCTCCATGCTCCATCCTAATTTTAAGCACAAGCACAATAAATCACATGCTGCTTTTTCAGGTTCCTCCTTCCCCAGTGAATCTCTTGTATAGCCCACTCCACCTTAATAAACTCGTTTTTAGGTTGGTTATTACATAACCAACTCGTAATCACAATGGGTATTCATATTACTGACTTCCTCTAAAATCTGCGTTAAGGAATTTAACTGAGGAGCAGTAAATGACACTGGAAATCTGATCTCTGTTGTGTGCTGGAGAGGATCAGTTTAATGTTACCTATGTCAACAATGGCTTTTGCATAAAATTTTAGGCATTCTCTTCTGTTCTCCTCTGCACTGGCAAGAAGATGTGAAGGTTGGCACAGCCTTGTTGCCAGATTCCTTACTCTGAGAAGAGTCAGCCCCTTTTTATGCTACAGGTGAAACCAGGTTCCCTTTCTCACACAGCCAAGAACAACCCCCAGCACACCAGCATGGACAGTGCCTGGTGGCAATCCTTCCCAGCACCTTGGGAAAACGGAGGGAGGGGATTTCAGAGCATCCTGGGAGTGGAGAGGATGAGAAATGAGCTGAGGGGTGAAGTGCAGCGTGCCTGTTCTGGCCCAGCAGGCCCGTGATTACTCACTGTGCTCTCGTGCTGGTCATAGCCGATGTCCTCGATCGCTCGGATGTTGATGATGTGGATGCCCTTCTCCTCAGCAGGTAGGCAGGAGTATTTCTTGTTCACCCTCATTCCTGTCTCCACTGGAGCCTCACTGAGATCTTCTGGCAGAAAATCCACCCCATGAAACTCGCTGTCTGCGTCTGAGAAGAAAGGGAACAATTTTATCAAGACACTTTAATCCCAACACTTGCTCCTCCCAGTGCCACCCAAAAGCTGAAATGTATCCTGTGCCTGCCTTCTCCTGCCAATGAGCCCTTGGGCAGGGCTCCCACCCCTTCTCCCTGCCTCCCTTCTCAGCTTTCTTCAGCCCTCTTCAGCCCTACCTGGGTCTCCTCCTCCTCCAGAGGAAGAGTGTTCAGTTAACTTTTATCCTGCACTGGTGTCTCAGGATGTTTTCACTCTGTGGGCTCATGGAATGATTGTATTTCTTGGCAAGAGAAGGAAAAAAGCAGGGGGAAAGAGGAAAACTGCTGATGAGGATAGGTGCCACAGTTCTTTCCCCTTTTCAGAAGGCGTTTTCTCCTTTAACTTGTTCATGCTGAAGAACTAAGTCAAGGGTTTCCCCTCAAGTACCTACATTCTGCATCTGATTTACTGAACCATTCTTATTTAAGCAGTTTTGAAAATCTGGGGGGGTTCTCCCTCTCAAACTGCTTCTGATGAAGACAGAACTGTTTCCACTTACTGTTTAAGTACACAGATAGGCTAAAGGATTTAATATAAGAGTTTCATTACGAACCGAGCGACCAGATAAGTGACAGAATGCAAACTGTTGTTTGCATATGGGCACTTATACAAGCAACAGGAGGCAAAGTATTCCAAGATTTTATTAATTTTGACATTGAAATAAAAGACTGCAGCATTGTACCCTTTTTTTTTTAAACCACACAGGAGCAGGGCTTGCTCGTCTGAAGAGTGAAGATAAAGCAAGTATTGTAGAGGTTATGGACACTAAATTAGCTTTCCCAAACAACAAAAACATGCAACCAAGTTCCCTGTCTGGGTCTGGTTGAAGTTCAGGGATAATGTTGAGGAAAGAAACAAGGAAAATCTCACTCCCCAGCAAGTTTGCAGATGATGTGAAACTGAGGAGCAGGACTGATAAGCTGGAGGACAAGGCTGCCATTTCAAGGGGTCTTGACAGGCTGGAAAAATGCAAACCCAAAAAAAGTCCCCCACTTCTGCAGGCCAAAGAAAGGAAGGCAAATGAGGGGTTCCCATTCCTGCCTTCACCTACCAGCTGAGTAGGTAGAGACACAGCAGGACCAGATTTGATGCCTTAGGTTTCAACTTCCATATTTTTTATTTCTTTAGCACCCCAGAAAGAACTGATGCCTTGAGAGGCCACCTAAAAACAGAGACTGGACAAGAACAAGGGAATAAAGGTGGGTATTTATTTGAAAGGCCTTCAGAGGTACCCCTGGGGAGCCAGAGGCCACTGCCAAGATGGACCCCAAGATGGACAGCAGCTCACGAGTTCTTCACACCTTTATAGGTTTGGTTCATTTGCATAGCAGGGTTAATTCTCCAATTAAAGCTTCAGTTCTATGATGTAATTCCCCTCATCTTACCCCCCTCTCAAAGGCTTTTGGTTTATACTTTTTGGGCCTAGGACAGTCTGGGTGTCCTTGGAGAGCAGGCCTGGAGAGGCTTTGTTATGTTTAACCAAGCATGAGAGAGCAGAAGTGAACAGCTACAAGGAACTTCAGAGTTACACACTGGGCAGTGCAGGATTTGAAAAATACAAAAGTTAAAACCTAAGGCATCAGATTCTTCTCACAGGTGCATGAGGAAAGGGTGGGGGGCTACAGACATAAGTTGCAATGAGGGAGATTATGACCAAACATTAAAAAAATCTCAGTTCTCTAACAACAAGAGTGATCACACGATGGGGAAGGAAACCAGTGAAGCTACAAATCTCCGTCCATCCCTGGAGAAGGTCAGAGCTTGACCACACCTGGCCTCAAGCAACCTCACCCAATATGAGTGTTGGGAGGGCACTGCACTAATCCCTGCACTGGTGATCAGGCTCTTCGCGGGGACGAGGCAGGAGCCAGCACGGACACCCGCAGCAGGCAGAGGAGGAAGATGCAAGCGAAGCCCTGGCACATCTCCTGAGCTTATCAGCCAGAGAAAGGTAAACATTACTGTTATGAAAGCCATGCTTCTGTGGAATCTGCAGTTGTGCTTCTCTGGAACTTGCCGACGCCACGAGCTTGTTGCTCATTTCAGTTCTGGGCAATCTGCCGCCCCAAGCTGCTTTCATAGGAACTCCAGTGCTCATTAACATCGTCACCTTACCGTAAAACCTGGGCAGCAAGCGCCCTTTACACATTCATGTGCACAGCATCTAACACCCACACCTTTGCAGATCTGGGCTGCTCTCCTTGGCTTTCCTTCAAAACTCTCCAATAATTCTCACCAGAACAGATACCACTCGTGAGATCTTGGGGCAGCACCACCAAACGCAGCGAGCTGCTTGAACAGCAATTTGTAACAGTTAAAGAGGATATTTTGGGAGTAATACAGAGATGCAGCCAAAAATCCGCTGGCTCATGGCAGCAGCTGGAATGTTTGTAGTAATTCCCTACCTATGTATGGTCTCTTTTTCCCAACACACAGACACACACGGGCAGGCTCCCTGAACAAGGGCAACTGAAACAAGTGTGGTCAGCTGCTGTATCCTCTGTACTCAAGCCTTTATTCTGTGGCTGCAAAATACTCATAAAATAATACAGCTTCTGGAACTTCATAAGCATAACAACCTGCATTTTTATTCGGAAGGAGGCCAGAAACAACTTTGTAGAAACAGTGGATTAAGTGCTGTAAAAGTCCTCTCCTTTTTTCCCCTCTTTTTTCACACGTGTACTAAGTAAAGCCCAGTTACGTCAGCATTTTGCAGAGGGTATTAGAAGAGAAGCGCCTTTTAGTGACTGTGAAGCTGAATAATGGACCTGTGAACTGAAAAGTGCTTGTTTAGGGACAGAATAGGCTCCGAGGAGAAAATCACAAGCTTCATTGAGCCCCAGGGACCTCCCTGTGCTCTGGGGCTGCACTTCCAAGCAGTGTTTGTGAAGTCCCAGCACAGAGCAAGGAGACCTGCTCAGATGATTCAGCACCATTGTGCAAGCCCAAACAATCGCCCCTCCCTCCCCGACACAAGCAGATATTTACATTTGTGTTTACACATCAGTAGCCTGGCAATATTGGAAAGAACAAGTGCTTCAGGTAGGCAGTGAATCATACCATTTTGGTTTATTATGATCATACTGGAAAATACGTGAATTGGGAGAGCTTTCTTGATATAATCTTAATTACACCAGATTTGATTTCTGCACTAAAGGATGATGTCAGGATTTAATACCAAGTAAAGCCATCCAAACCACTTTGGTAATTACAAACACCCAGGGATTACAACCAATTCACTTGTGCTGATTTGGCAGAGGTCAAAGCCTTCTGTTGCAGAACACAAAACCTCTTTTTTACATGGAGTAGAGCATTTCGAAGACTTAAAACCATGAATATTTTATGTTAATCGTATTAAACAAGGACAATAATTTAATCACAAAATAAATTCATGTTCAGAATTATTTATGGCAAGATAGCAGAGGTAAGGTGAGGCGTGCAAAGAGCAATAATGTCCTAATTCAGCTAGTCTGACATCCGAATCTCTTTGCTGGGAGCTGAAAGAGGAGAGCATTGTGAAAACGCTGCCTTTGCTGCCTTCTAATGCTGACTAACCCACTCTCTTCTATTTATTAAGCAGAAGACACTACAACAAAGACTTGAAGAAGCACTCAATGTGTTTCAACACAGCCATAAAACCAATCCACCCTTTCTCCTCTGCATCCACAGCTGATGTTGTTCAAAACCCCACTGACTTAGAGTCAGCAGAAGTCCCTAATATTCCTGGGACACGGAGTCAAACCCATGCTTGAGGCTCTCACTCTGAACAATATGGGAGACAAGACTGAACTAATAAAAAGAAATCCCTCAAACTCGAAACCACTTCCTCCCCTGTTCAAATTTCAGTCGCAGCTGTTAAAATTCCCAACCTCATCTTGCAAAAATTAACACTAATTAATTAATGACAGCTTTTCCACCACTGAAATTTGGCATGCTGTGCTGTAACCTTCCCTCACTCAGACAATGCTTCTTCATTGGATGTTGAAGACCAGGTGAAACAGAACCAAAAACCTGCTGTGGAAGCCGATGTATTTTCTCCATGACTCAATCAGCCATTACCATTATAATCATAATTATGCATAGCCACTGAATATTCCCCAGCAAAAATTATTTTTATCATTAAAATGAATTTAAAAATTGCACTCACACAACCCAACTCTTAGAGAAACACCCTGCACTAGTTCTAAAATGAGCATCATCAAGTCAGCACGAGTATATCTAAACAAATGAAGAGCTATTTCCCTGCTCAACCTGAAACCAGTAATGTCACTGAAACTGCCTTCCCTTGTTTTGTTTTTCTTTTTTCTTGTTTCCTCTTCTTTTCCTTTTTAGGGAGTATGTTTAAGAAAGTGGGAGAACAAAAAAAAGTCACAAAGACCTCTGAGTTAGCTGTCCCAGCTGTTCCCAAAAGGGAAGCAGCAGGAGAGTTACAAGACCATGTGATTCAAGGCTTTTAAATGTCCACGCCCTTATCTTTTTTCTTTATAAAAACTAGGATAGAATCCAAAACTAGGATAGAATCATGCAGGTAATGAGGATGTGTATAAAGAAAACCATGCACACACACACATATTTATACATATTCTAAAAGAAACACACACAGTCTGTAGGTAAAGGTTGATTATTTGTTTATAATATGATCTTTCTGCAGAAAAGAACATTGGCGTGTGCAATATGTTGGATAGCTTTTGGATTTAAGCTCTTGAAGAAAAAGTTTGATAAGATACTGAGATAAAACGCCTTCAGTGGGGTTTTGCTTGCTGCATATTGCCCCCTAGCAGCAGGATTCTCCTTCAGCACGTTCTCACCCAGTTCTCCAACTCCCGTATCCCCCAAATTCCGAGTTAGAGGTTAATCCTCAGAAGCAAAAAAGTCATCCTCACAAGTGACTCACCTATCGCTTCCCCTTTTTCTTGCCCCACCTCCTGATATACTCCAAGACCGTCAGATTTGGAGGCCAAAACCCCTGGACAAACAAGGCAAGTGCCGGGCAGGCTCAGAGGGCCACCCCAGCAGCAGCAGGTCTCGTTCCCGACCAGCAGGTCATTCCTGCTGGCCCGAGGAGCCGTGCCCGGGAATGCCAGTGAGGATGCTGGAATGCCAGCGAGGATACCCGCTGCTGGCAAGGAGGACAGTTCTTTTTTTGGGATGCTGACACCTGTTTACGAGGCACTGGCCCCAGACCAGCAGGCGGGACAGAAGCTGTGGTGCTCTCCAAGGAACACCCACACACGTCCTGATCTTTTGTTCTGCCCAAAGTCCTGACACCAGGTGCTGATCAGAGCCACATCTGGGACCATTTGATGTAAATTTCCCTTGCCTCTCCAGCTGCGAGCAGCCAGATGTTGCCTGGAGCTGCGCTGCTCCTGGAGAGGCAGCAGGTTTCACTCTACCACCCACCGGCTGCTGGAAAAGGCAGCGCACCTCCCCTGGGGCAAATCTAACACCTCTAGGGATGTTGATACCTCCTGTCCATCCATCTGCAGAAAGGTCACTCCCTACCTCCTTCATCTTCTCCAACACCACGCTAAGTAAGACACATTGGAACCCACCCATCTCCTCTGCTTTTCCATTTATTTAAAAACTTGTAGCCGAGGTCTGTGGTGGTTTTTACCTTACTGAATCAAACATGATGTTATGACCCAATCCACTAAAAAAAAAAAAGCTCAAACAGTGAAATAAATCTTGGATTCCATGGACAGTTTCCTTTGCAGAAGAGAAATACTTTCAAAGCAGGATGGCCTTGATGTACCTGGTGCTGACAACTCACACTGAAGGGCAGAGCCCATTCAGACACTCTTGTGTCTGGTGCTTGGGAGTCACATGGGTGGAAAAGCTTCAGCTCCTGGTAGGATTATGTGGATGATCAGCTGGCTTAGCTCTGTTCCTCACTACTGAGAATGGTGGGGCTCTGCAGCGGGGCTGCAGCTTTCCTGGAAGGCTGTCTACAGCTTTAAAGTTATTGATCTATTATTATCATCAACATACTCAAAGCAGGTTAGAAGGACACACACAGCTATGACATCATTTTTTATTCCTGCCCATCTATTTTTGTTTTTAAAGATTAATTTACCCTGTTTGCAGGATGCAGCCCTGGCCTTGAACACGTCTGATCTGACAGACGCCTTGTGAAATGTAAAAACAAAGAGCAAAACCACCTAAAACCTGTAAAGATAATGAACATTTTGATTGAAATGGCATTTTCAACAGCATGCAAAGGACCGGAAAATACAAATTCTACCATAACACTACTGCCTGTTTATTAGACCTCGTCAAAGCTCACATTTTATAAAAACACATAAAGCCTCTCCCCATCCCAAGGCAAATTTCACTTTTTTCCCCACAACTACCAACAGCTATTTAATGCTCTATTAAGTAAATCTGCTTTCATACATATTTCTAACACACCTAAATTAAGCACTCCTCTTCTGCCAGACATCAGAAAAATATTATTTGCTTCTGTTGCTATTGCACAAAAATCAGCACTAAAACTCTGCTCAAGGCTATGGTGGAAACAAAACTAGATTTGGGAGAGCCACTGAATCCATGCTTCGTGAATCATGTTAATTATGCTTTGAAGGTTTATGATGCTCATTATTTTTGTTTGTGTGGTCCAAGGGAAGGCAGTTTTTATCAATGGGAGCAGTAAGATGAAAGGAAAAAAAAATACTAAAAAAGAGATTATGGTGGGAGAATTGATGTTTATCGGGACAGTGGATACCTAAATTCTCACCAGAGTCTAGATACAAGAGATACCTAGATACACTTAAAATATGATGTTTTCCTTTACCAGGCTGCAACAAAAGGCTCTTTATACCAAACATGTGGAAACGAGGATCCAAAAATTACCAGTTTTACTCTAAAATCTCAGTCACGGACTGCACCCTGGGGCTGAGGCCATGGCACACGTGCTGACTGGCAGAGCTGCTCTCTATCCCTGAGGTTTCCCATTTAAAGTCCTAATCTTGAGTCATTTGCACTCGTGTTTACATTTCCATGCAAAGCCACGAGGGCATTTGGGCTGTGTAAACCCAGGCATGGATGCCTTGGAAGGCTTTGCTAACCTGATAAAGAGGGTTTGGGCCACAGCAGCACATTCAGGAGCTGCTTTTCTACATTTGAGCTGAGAGAGGCGGTCACTGGGGCTGGGTTTTGCAGGGCAGAGCTCCACCCTATTTATATATGTTTTTTGGGTGTGCCCAGGCAGGTGGAGCTGATGTGGTGGGGAGGTGGGGGTGGGTGATATCCAGCTCTTGCTCCTTGAGGAAATCCAACCAAATCCTGCCCTAAGTCTGGCTCTCCCAAGTTTTCCTCATAGCCCTGCACTTTTAACTTGGAACAACACTGATATTGACAGTGAAGGGGAAAGTTCCACCAGCAGTTGGAAGAATCTCTCGCCCTGAGCAAGGGAATGTAAATCAGTGAGTGGAAAAGCTCCATTAACTCCTGTCTCTCCATGGGAATGCCATTGCCTGCGTTCCCCAGGCCTAAGGAACCAAGCTGAGGCACACCAGTGGCAGAAGCCCTCAGAAGTGTCGATGCAGCCAGGCACTCTGCCCCCTGATTTTGATGGCTGAAGCAGCCGCCTAGAAACAGAGGCTAGACAGGAGTAAGGGAATAAAGGTGGGTATTTATTTGAAAGGCCTTCAGAGGTACCCCTGGGGAGCCAGAGGCCACTGGCAAGATGGACCCCAAGATGGACAGCAGCTCACGAGTTCTTCACACCTTTATAGGTTTGGTTCATTTGCATAGCAGGGTTAATTCTCCAATTAAAGCTTCAGTTCTATGATGTAATTCCCCTCATCTTACCCCCCTCTCAAAGGCTTTTGGTTTATACTTTTTGGGCCTAGGACAGTCTGGGTGTCCTTGGAGAGCAGGCCTGGAGAGGCTTTGTTATGTTTAACCAAGCATGAGAGAGCAGAAGCGAACAGCTACAAGGAACTTCAGAGTTACACACTGGGCAGTGCAGGATTCAAAAAATACAAAAGTTAAAACCTAAGGCATCAATTTTAGAAAGAGCTGAGATCTGGGAGGGTGCCAGGTCCCAGGCAGCCAGCTCTCCCCGTGCCAGGGGATGCAGAAACGCGTGCTGCAGGAACACAAGATACTCCTGCTGAGGATTCCCAGAGGTCCCATCCTGAGTGGCAGAATTCTTGGAGCAGAAAGCTGATCCATCAGCAGAGACAGCTTCCCTCGGGGGCCAGCAAGAGGAAGGATTGGGCCAGAGCCTTGGTAAGGCTTCTTGAGAACCCCCAGATGAAAAGCACTCTTGGAATGGTTGAGGATAGACATCCTCTCCAGTTTGGCCCTCGGCAGGGCAGCTGAGAACGACAGCAGGGCTGAGCCCTGGCTCACCAAATCTCCTCCTTAAGGAGCTTTTGACAATATTTATTATCTCATACATCTTCATATCAAAGGAGCAGTCAAGACCCAGTCTAAGTGTAAACAGCTGCCTTGTAGTTTTGTAACAGGGGACAGGCTTACTTATAAACCTGGATTATCCAAAGGTACACTGGTCAATCCACATTTCCTGCCCAAAAACAAAGGAGAGGAAATTGCCATGAAATTGCTGTCACCTGTACAATGGAAAGAAGCAGAGCGTGGAGGGCTCTGTGGTTGCTGCAGGTGCTCAAAGGCAGCTGGGCCAAAATCTCTATCCAAATATCTAAGATTCATTCCTCACTTGTTCCTGTTTGTTCTGCAGCAGCGCTTTTCCAAAAGGAGCTCAGGGTCCGTCCCAAAGGAGTGGACCTTAAAGAGGCAGATTTCTGCATCAACACTGCTCCCCCCAAAAAACAAACAGCAAACCCAAGGAGCTCATATCACAAGAACCTAAGACAGACCTATTTTGAAAGATCCTTGTGCTCAAGCTGTGTATAAACAAGGACATGTTGGCAAACTCAGAGATGTCCTACAGAAAAAATATAAAAGAAAGAAAAAAAAGACTTTTTTTAAATTACGATGATCATGTAAAACACTAATGAAAACAGAAATAATAAAGGGCAACTCTAGTCCAGTATTTTATTTCAAAGAGTGTGAGATAGGATTCTCCCTTTTGCCATCTTTCTGTTCATTATTCTTTGAGAAATCATCCCCAGAAAGAGCATCACCAGACAATCACAAGCATCACCAGAGGGACATCGTTCCTCCCACGACAAACCCTCAACACTCTCTCTTTAGTACTAGAAATGGATCCTCCTCCACTGAGGAAACACCTCTGAGCACCACAAATGTATGGCCCAAAGAAGCAAAACTAGAAATTATGGATTTTCAAATAGCATGTCTTTTCTTTAGCCAAATCTTCTTTAAACTCCCAAACTGCAGCTGTTCCACCATGAAAGAGCCCAAAATTCATCACAGGCACGTGGTCAGTGATGGGCTGCCCAGAGATATTCTGGGTAAGAAAGGAAACAGCAGCTCCTGCCAAGAGCAAGCATTTGATATCAACGCAGAGAGAAAGAGAGAAAACATTATTTGTTTTCATATTTCCTGAGAAAGACATTGAGGATGTAACCTTGTTATTTATACAGGGTCAAGGTTTCATCCTAGAATTTAGGAAAGGAATTTATTTTCCCCTAAAGTGTGATTAAGTTTATAAGCCCAAGACAAGTTTTGATTGTGGGTTTTTTCTGTTTTGGTTAACAGAATAATATTTCACTTTCTGTCTTCTCTTTTTTTGAAAAAGGAAAATATGCTGTTCATTTATCTGGTAAATGTTTATCCATTCTGTGTTAAAAACCCCTAAACAATAGAATAAAATGGAATTAAACTTTAATATATTGCTTATCTTCAAGCACTGAAACACTGAGAAAAACAGTACTCTGCATGACAAAAAAGCCCTTTCTCTTACCAGAATGTTTAGAGAAGTAATTTTTTTCAGATACACTAAAGGACAGTATCTGTTATTCGATAAACCTTTTCAAAATATGTTGTAAATGGCTATTTGCAAACTTGATTGGTTTTTAATAGCACATACTCTATGCTGGTGGGTTTGTTAAACCAGTTTACAAAACACAGTTTCATCAGCTAGGTTTCTAGTCTCATGAACAGTCTCTACCAATTTTAATTTTGGGGTTTTTTTTTAATATTCAAGCTCTTTGGAAATTATCTTGATGTGGTTGCTTTTAAACCTGCAACAAAAGTATTGCTGATGGAGAGAAAGTTCCAACTGCAGTAATGATGTCAATATTGGTATATTGGTATTTTTAAGGAAGAGAGGGCAACTAGCTAAATAAAAACAGAGGTATTGCAATTCTGAGTGATTTCAGTTCTGAAATAACTTGCCAGCAACATCCTTGGACCCTTTGCTTTATTAGCCTTTTGGATATCTGGGGCCTGTAGCAGTTGCTGGTTTCTATTATGACATTGCACGCTGCATTTTTTGTGTTTGAGGGACAGACAGTATTTAAAATATTTGAACTGGTTTCAGAGGGTGAAAAAAAAGTCTGAGGGTGTAAATTTTTGTTTTCACGCTGTCAGACTCCAGCCCAGTTCAGGATTGAGGCACTCTTCCATGAGGGTAAGGATGGACAGAGAGGTGGGCACCTCACCACAGCATCCCCCCGAGCCAACACACACTTGTGACGTTTCTGCATCTACTTGTTTTCTTTACCTGATTTTAACACAATTTTTTGTTTGGGTGAAACTAACCCTTCTTTCCTGAAAAATCTCATCTCTTAACTATATTCCTTCAGGAAGTATTTGTAACTCAGATCAACAGTTTGAGTTCTTTATGCCTTTTCTCCCTGCTGGCTGGTTTTTGCCTGTCCTTGGGACCAAAGACAGGCAGGACAGCGAATGCCACCATGGCACAGCTCCAGGCAGTCCAACAAGAGCCTTCAGGGAAACTTCAGAACACAAAGCCAAGTCTTCTTGATTAACATCCCACCGTGGTACAGCACAAAATCGTGTTGTGTGAAAGGCTGGATGCTCCAATGGTACTGAAAACTGGAGCAAGTGTAAATGTAGGTATGACCTGACTCCACCCAAAGCTTTTGGAGTGCCAGTTCTTACAGGAGAAAATACCTACAGACCCACGTTGTCACTTCTGAACATGATGTTCCAGTGGGGGAAAAACCCATCATCACACCTACTCCAGCCCGTGTACCAATTCCCACAGCGCCCATCGGGATCTTCCCAGGCTAGAAAGCACCAAGTGCTTGCTCTGCTAATCTTTACACTTGCTAATCAGCCATCAGGCTCTCAGAAAGGACTCAGCCTACGACCTTTTAAACAAGGTTTAAGAAGCCAGGCAGCAAAAATGAGCCATTTGCAGAAAAATCTGTGTCTGAAATGCTGCTTTGCATGGTAAAACGATGACTTGCTGGTTTGACAGAAAGGCACACTTCTTGCTGATCGTGAGTCTTTTGAGCACTTATATCCTGTTTGGCTTCTCTCCTTTATGCCTATTTATTTGGGAAATTTATGGTGCGATTCCCAGGGCTTCGGATGCTGTATCCCTTACCCACGTCAATAAACAATCTGGAGTGCTGTTTAAATTTGGAAACACTTTGTAGCTGCACAACCAAAGGCACTGGTTGTGCTGCTGCTGCTGTGCCTGAGGGGAAAAAAGAGGGGGGCAAAAAAGGAATCTTTTGGTGAAGACAGCCACTTCTCTTTCATTAATCCACCAGCACCACTGGGGCACGGCACACAGCTGGAAGATTTACAAATTGCAAAATGCCGATGCACTTAGGCAGGTAAGAATTCCCACCTGCAATGACCTGTAAGAACTCTGCCCTTCTGAGTGAAGCCTCGTTGCCTCAGCCCCAGGGGCCAAAGCAGCCACGCTGGTGGCAACCCCAAGGGGCACAATCCTCATGGGGCAGTGGCTGGCAGCTCCAGCTGGGATGCCAAGATCCTGTGCTCCTGAAATACATCAATATCCCTGCCACTGACACGGGGCCCATTCCACCCTTGAGCTGGACACTCTTCTGGTTTGGGTAAGGATAAATTGCACCATTTCTGGACAGTTCTGCCCTCTCCTTGATTTGTAGATGCCAAAACCGAGTCTGTTTCTGCTCACATCCCAGTGTCTTGGTTTTGGGAGACGCTTTCTGTTGAGAACTTCCAGTCAGTCCTGGAAGTAGCAGAGGAGCTCTCAGAGCAGATCTGCAGAAAACTGTCAGACCAACTGGAAGCCAACACCTTAAGGTCAAACTGCACACCCACTGCCTGTCCACCCTGTGCCCAAACACAGCAGACTCCTCCATTCCAAGGAACACCCACAGAAATATCTTTCTCCTGACTGTAGATGCTCAACAAGCCCATCAGAGCTCCCAACACGGTGTAACATGTTCTGCTCCAACACAGGCTACTCCTAAGCTTCTCCAGAGCTGTCACCTGCCAGCTCTGTCTGGCATTGCAGGTGCCTCAGGATTCCTTCTTTCTGTGTCTGTGCAACTGTCCCTCTGTGGGAAGCAGCTCAGAAAAAGGAAAATTACAATTTAGGGTATGTCCGGTGAAGATGAGCAAGCAACAGCAGCTTTTTCTCTGGGATATTGCCTGCAGAACTCATCACCCACTTTGTCAGACACAGGAACTCAAATTTAAGCAGATGCAAAATGACAGAGGGGGTTGTGGCAGTGATGGAGGGAGGAGCTTGCCTTTCTAGAGTACAATAAAAGAACTAAAAATCTACCCCCTCATTACCAGCTTTCCTCATCCTACACTGGGTGGTCAAGAAGCCAAAGGGCAATGAAGAACAACTAAAGTGCACAAGTGATTAATTAACATTTAGAACGCTCAAAGGCAGTCATTAGAGATGAGGCTCCAAAGCAGAGGTTCATGCCAGGGCAATGGAGGCCCAAAAAAAGAAAAAAAAATTTAAATAAATAAATATATAAATAAAGTAAAACAAAACTATTTTTGTAATGGTACTTGAGCAATTTATGAATGGGATTCTGTGATGTGGTTGCCCGAAATAGCAAAGATTTGGACATGGTGACCCCAGGAGTTCCTGAGAGCAGCTGGCACAGAGGCCACGCGTGCACAGAGGGTTTCCCACTGTTCCCTCTCCTCTCCTGTCAGGATGGGCTTTTCCCTCTGAGTTACAAACAAAACTCAGCATCAGCACAAGGCACCTCACACTAGGACAAGGATGATAAATATTGCCCCACAAACAACAACTCTACCCAGAAACCCAAAGGGAACTTTGCAAACCCCACTGGCCAAATGCGTCTCTTCCACTGCTTTCTTCCAAGACCTATTTCCCTGGATTTCTTTTCATTTTTGTTGCTTTAGCCTGCATGCTACACATTTTTCTTGTGAAAAGATGCTTGAAACAGGATAAGTACTCCAGGTCAGGCTTTTCCAGCCCCAAGCAGCGTTACTGCATGTTCCCTACACAGAGATATTGTGGATTTATGTTTAGTTTATGAGTCCTAGACCCTTCTCTGAGGAACTGCCATTTAACTGGCTAATTATCCCTGCCCAGATGGAGGATTCTGCCCTTGTCTGGTTCTCATCTCCAGTCCTGGGAGCACATCCTTTTCCAGGAAGATAAGCCACAACGAGTCTGCTTTAACAATGCAAGATTTAAGGCTGCTGGTGCCAGATCCAAACCTCCACGGGCACAGACACAAAAAGCTGAAGGGGGAGTGCACCAACTTCACTGGTTCGAGTTTCAGGAAATTTTTGGTGGGGCAATCTGTCATCAGCAGGCTTTATTTTAGATCTATTATCAACTGTCCTGCCATGTCCAGCCTGAAGCTGGCATAGAGGAACAGAGCTGCCATTAACCCATGTGGGTGCTTTTCTGGAGGAATCTGATAAAAATACAAGCCATGTGTGACCATACTCAAAGAAAATGAAACCAGTATTTTTGAGTGGCCTGATACTGCACAGATCCAACACCTAAAATTGTGAAATTGGGACAAAAGTTTGGTTTTTACACAGTAAAACTTAAGAGGAGGGAAACGGGAGGAGATTCTTCTCTCTAAACATAGGAGCACATCTGATGTGGAGATCAAAAGGAGAACTTAGAGTAATTATACCAAGAAACAATCAGTGCTCCAGAACAGATAATAATGAGAAATGAACACTGCAGGAAACTTTGATGTACTTCTTAGATAACTGTGGTACTTTCAAACTGGATGCAGTTCAAACATTTAAAACATGTCAGTCTGAGATCTACATTTCAGATTGAGAACGTGTTGATGCACAAGTAGATTTTAAAATAAACACACGGTGGAGCAGAACACAAAGATGGATTAAAATTGAAAAAAAAACCCCAACCCCGTGCTCTTCAGTTGAATCTCCCCTGTTGAAAAGGCTTTAAAACCACTTCTCCTTCACACAAGCTAAGCCCAAATGCCCAATTTTACTGAAATCATTGTTAATAATTTGGTTTGCAGCCTGGACTGGCCGAGGTGCCTGTTGACTCAGTGCAATTTGAGTCACAGGCACAGCCCAGATCACACTGCCAGCTCCTGCTCCCACCAGCAAGCACAGCACCAAGGGCAAAACATGTCAGTCCTGCTGGAGGAGAACACAAACCTGTGGATATTTCAGCAGGCCATTTGTCTTGCTGATGCTGATGAAGATTTCTCAGGATGGGTAGGTCTGGTTCATTACTGACTAAACTGTGGGACCAAGCTGAAAAGGTGTTCCCAAAAGCATCAGTGTTCCAGCAGTGACAGGATGAGGAATAACACAAAGCAAAAGGACAGAAATTTGGAGACTTTCAAGCTTCTTTAAACATACTTTCTAATACTCCTATTTAGCAGTAAAATATTTTCCTGTAACACCCTTCACCAGAAAGTCGCCCAACATAGAACAAAGAACTAAAAAGGCAACTAAAGACACAACTAAAAAGACAGCTAAAGTTTTTCTAGGACTGCAGCTGAATGAAATACGTGAAGACCAAAGCCACCACAGGGAGGGAAAGAACCATTCCAACAGCACCATCAATCCCTCCATTTACCCAAGAAATAATGTCCATGTGAAACACTTCATTTTCACCCTCTGCAGCCAAGCCATGGAAAGTGGATTTTCTCAGTATCATGATGTGACTTTTGATGGGCATCACAAAAACATAAGATAATCTTCAAAACACCATGAAAATTCAAAAATGCTATTAACAACAAAAAGGGGTTTCTCCCCCACACATTTTCTATTTACATCTCCTGTGTTCTTAAGTTCAAAATTCCTATGAGAGCCCCATCTGGGGGCATAGAGAGCACAACTGGAAGAGGTCCATGAGCTCCACAGAAAAATTAACATAAAGATAAATTTTTAAAGCACCCTCTATATATAAAATACAAGACAGCATGTGCTGCAAGGATTACCCTTCAGGAGCAATATGTGCCAGCACCTGTTGGACTGTTTATGAAATTGGCCATTAAATTTAAACACTTTGGAGGATGGAGAGGAGCCTGTGGCTCGCCCATCACTGAGTGGTTTTAATTACTTTGCTGAAGGGAGGATCAGAGAGTGTGTGACAGCTCCAGGGATGAGCAGAGCACATGGGAACAGCTTTGGGTGAGGCTGCTCGTTTGCCCTGAGTTATATCCACACTCCAGGAACTGCAGCTTTTCAAATTTAAGCAAATTAACCTGGCCAACCTTAAGGACATCTGACCCGAGGGCATGGAGTAGGGCATCAAAGGGGAGACAGGGTGCTCTCAGTTGCAAGCATGCACAGGCTTGCTGCCACCAGAATGTCCTGACAAGTGTCCATCGTGTTATTTTCAAAACAGCTGCTGCCCACTGGAGCTGTTGGAGTGTTTAATTACATGGATTAAGCTCTGGGAGCCCAGTGCTTCTCCAGCTCCCGCGCTGGGCCACCAGTAGGGCCACCACACCGGGCACCTCTCGTCCCAGGTGACAGGACACTGAACATGGCTGTCACCTGCAGGGTGGCTCCTTCCTGGTGCCCACACTATTTATTTCCTGCTGGAGTCCATCCCCTGGCCTTGGAGATGTTTTAGTGCTTCTGGAGCCAACCAAACAACGTGGCACATGAAATCCGAACACGCACCACCGCAAACACTGGTTTAACACGTCCTTTCCTTAAGAGGCAAAGGAAACAGCTCTCATTTTATTTTCAGGGTGCAACAGCATCTGGCACCGAGGAAAACAGAGGTGGAAATATTTTTCTAAAGCCCTTTCCAAAAACATTTGCCATCTGCATGCTGGATGACGGACCGTGTCCACACGCTGTGTGATTCTGGGAGCAGAT
Organism: Corvus hawaiiensis; assembly: GCF_020740725.1. NCBI lineage: Eukaryota > Metazoa > Chordata > Aves > Passeriformes > Corvidae > Corvus > Corvus hawaiiensis. The sequence continues at coordinate 63,495,251 of NC_063218.1, read as the reverse complement.
TTCAGGGATTTCACATTTCTGCAGCAGTCGGGAGTCAAATATTTTCCAGCCTGTATTTCTTTCAATCAGTTACCTGCCTACTGGTTACAGAAGGATTAGAAATCCTACTGTTCATAACTCTTAAGGTCCAAATTCATTATTTGAACACAAAAATCTGCTGAGGCAACATGCACCTTCTCCTCTATCCTATAAAAGGGCTCCTGGAGCCCATGCAACGAACTCCCAGGCAGCAAGCCCTGTTCACATGGAAATGTTAAAGAAAAGAAAAGAAACAATATCAGAGTGCCCCCTATGTTTATAATTATAGCTTTAATAACATTCCACCTCCTTTCTAATTTTTCTTCCAGGTCCCATTTTTGGCCTGTTCTCAGTGACAGCCTCTCACAAGCATTTCCAAACTACAACACATACTTTGGTGAACTATCAGTTTCACTTACTCCACACTGATTTTTACTTGATGACAGCATTTATTTTTCCTGGCGGGGCTACAAGTTATTCCCTCATGAAGAATAAAGCACTTGGAAGGATAAGTGCTCTCAGAAAGGTTTAGCAGGTTTTAGACATCCAGGTACACACCCATCTGTTCACTTGTATCTGGACTTCTTGATGGGTTAAAGTTTTACCCGGGTAGAGGAAGGAATGACAGGATTGAAGTTTTAAGCTTGTAAATTAGGGTGGAATGAAATAGCACTACCAAGTCCAGGGAAAGGTGAAAGCTGCCTGCAGCAGACTCAATCAATAAATGATTGATCAAGTGTTTAAGCAAGAAAACGCTGAGGATGGAGCAAGATCTCCTAATGAGCTAAAGGTGGTATTGCTGTAAGGTCCCTGCTTCTAAAACCACACACAAAGCACTTTGTTGATGATCAGAAATGCTGCAGTTATGACCCTCAAGGGCCAAGTTCATCATTTTACTGGATAAATTCAGTGAGGTAAGATGGGTCTTTTCCACTTTTCTAAACAGAGTTCCTTGAGCCTATCTCACACCATTAAAATAGAGAAAATGCAAAGTGAAACCCTTGTTCACACAAATTTTGGCAAACCCTCACTACAAGACACCAGCTGGAGCAGAGCGTGCGGGATTCAGAACAGACTCGGACTCACATTTTACAAAAACAGCCTCTCAAACCACACCTTACCAACCAGTGTGGAACCCAGAAGTTATGAAAGCGAAAGAAAACTCTTCAGGGGTAGGTTATCCTCCCTCTGTTTGGGCTCAGACTCCTTGCCCCCTCCTCAGAGAGGCAGCCTGGAGATCCAGCCTGTAGGAATGAGCCAGCTTCCCACGGCGAATTTCTGTGCCCTCCAAACTGGGTGAGTAAATATTCCCTAAACAAAAATTATCTCTCGATCGTGCCACAGATGTAAAACAAATCAGGCTGTGGAAGACGAGAAGATGGAAAAGGCGATCACCAAGATTTACCTGCTTTCAACAGCTTTAAAAAAAGATCCTTTTCCCCTCCAGGTGCAGCCTCTCTAGACCGCCCTGGTGCTCCCACATGGGTCCCAAGAGGACTCTTACGCGTGGCAGAGAGATGGGAGTGGGGGGCACATCTCCTACATCCGAGGAACTGGCACTCCAGCAGCATCCAGCTGCTCTCTGCATCTGTTGCTCCCTTCCCAAATACAACCAGCTACTTACCCTATATCCCCTGACTTAAAAAATAGCTGGGGCACTATTGGGTTTTTTATGAAAAAGGGGAAATATCAAAAAAAAAGAGAAAAAGAGAGGGAGAGAGAGGGAGAGAGGGAGAGAGGGAAAGAGGGAGAGAGGGAGAGAGGGAGAGAGGGAAAGAGGGAAAGAGGGAAAGAGGGAAAGAGGGAAAGAGGGAAAGAGGGAAAGAGGGAAAGAGGGAAAGAGGGAAAGAGGGAAAGAGGGAAAGAGGGAAAGAGGGAAAGAGGGAAAGAGGGAAAGAGGGAAAGAGGGAAAGAGGGAAAGAGGGAAAGAGGGAAAGAGAGAAAGAGAGAAAGAGGGAAAGAGGGAAAGAGAGAAAGAGAGAAAGAGAGAAAGAGAGAAAGAGAGAAAGAGAGAAAGAGAGAAAGAGAGAAAGAGAGAGAAAGAGAGAAAGAGAGAAAGAGAGAGAAAACCGACACAAAATTAAACAATCTACCTTAAAATAAACTCTGCGGTATTATCTGTCTCTTGTCAAAAAGTTATTAGGGAATAAAAGTGACAGACTGTCTACTAAGATACTTCCCATGACCAAGTGACACACCTAAAACTTGTCAAAGACTTCCCTCTGTCGATGTGTCTGCTTATCCTTAGTGCCCACACGTGTTACATTACTGTATATTCTTGGAGGGTGGAAGCTCTTGATTTATTTGTTGCAGGCAAAGAACGCTTCTTTCCCGCACCTGATTTCACCCTTCTGATGTGACAGGTCTTTGTCTGTTCCTCACATAAACCAGAAAAGTCCTCGACTAAAACCAGACTCCATGTAATTATTTTCCCTTAAAAATAAAGTCAATAAAACTGGCAAATGTGAACAAAACTGGAACTGATCTATCAAAGAACTGTAAACAGATTTTCCTCCAGTGCACATTCTTCTCATTGAGGAATTACTACTGCTCAGTATTAAAACCAGACAAATGATGTGGTGCTTTGGTGAAAGAGGGGCTGAAACAACTCATGTGGACAAGTTACAGGGATGGATAAAGGAGCTGGTGCCTCAGCCCAGACAGCAATTAGCTCTTGGGAACTCGGTGTCTGGTGTCCAGCCTTCGCCGAACATTGCACGTAGGGCCCTACAGAACATGTCACATCAGGACTGCAACACCAGGCTCGGCCAGCTCCGCTTCAAAACTGGGCTTCGACCACAGCTTTGATGTGGTTGCACACTGGGCATGTTCCCATGAAGTTTTAGTTCTTGTTAAAACTGCAGGAGGGCAGAGCAAGGACAGCAGGAGGGCTCAGGAGAAAAGTGCTGCCGTGGGGGCAATGTGGAAAGGGTTTCCTCTGCAGTGTAACCAAAAACATTCAGAGAGATTTAAAAACTGTTTGTACATGAATAGCTGTACTTTTTTTCTGAGAAGAAACTTTAAATGAAAACTAAACTGAGCAAATAAAGCAAGCTACAGCTATTGAAATGGAAAGTGTACAGATCATGGGAAGGAGGAAAGAGCAAGTGGAATGCTTCACACTGGAAGGGGCACCCAGGAGGGAAAATACACAAGAGTTTGAGTCTGAGCAAGAGCAAACTGTGTGTCAGAAACCAGTCTACACCTCATCAGCTGGACAGATGGAGAGAGAGATCTTACCTGTAAACATTGATAAGACCAGTTTCAGCACAAAAATTCATTTTGTTTCTTCATCATCTCTTGTTGGGGAGCAATTGAAACTCTTTCCCACACTCTTGAGTATCTACTTTTATCTCCATTTGTCTCAGTGCAGCCTGAGTGATGTGAAGGTAGCCCAACAACAGCAAAATGTTTATTTCCCAATGCTGTGAGGAATCCATAGCCCAGGGCACCGGAATTCTCTGCCTTCCTCAGAGCTGGATCCTCAGAGCATCCCAACACCAACACAGCGTTGCTTCACGGGATTCTATCACCCAGTGGTATTGAGTCAACCAGAAAAGAAAAGTGCCTTCAGACATGAAGTGAAGAGAAATCTCTGGCCTTCCCAAAAGGAAGCGCAGGGAGTAGTTCAAAGCTGAGCCCTAAGAAAACCCCTGGTCACTGAGGGTTTTGCCTTTCAATATGGTTTAGATTAAAATCCTATCTGCCTCCACAACTTTGATGAAAGTCTTGTTTTCCGTGTCAACCGAAAGCAATGAACTGAAACAAAGAACTTGACACACGTACACGTCTCCAGTGTACAAACAACTGGCTGTTTCCATAGAAAAATCAGAGAACAAACTGAAATAACTCTAAAAAAAGGAATCCCTGATTTTGTAATAAAGGCCACACAGTCCACTCAAGTGAGCACAGAACTGGAGAGGCAAAACTGATTGGTTTTACCCAAACACTGCTACTGATTTCACACCTTTCTTCATCTCTTCTTTGCCCCAGGACACATTCCTGTGGAAACTGCAGGACTCGCCTCTTACTCAGCACAGCATTTGCAGAATTAATTATTGAGCATTTAATCAAATCAAACAGTGAATGAACATACTCCGAAGTACGAGTTCACGGCAAACACAAAGCAAACCCAACACCATCGACCGAATTTTTGTGGTTGAATGCAAATCCCTTATCTGTGCTCACTGGAACCATTCTGGTCTGGGCTGCACACAAACTTATTTTGTACGCCAGAGTCAAGCACAGTTCAACAAAGCAGAAAATCACCAGAAATGCCATTTGGAAGTCGGAGATTACAAACACCTCTTGCAAGATTTTAACACCATCAGACTCCAGATTCTGCCCTGATTTGGGAATAAATTGATATTCTGAGCCCCATCTTGCAAAACTCACAAATCCAAACCCAACCTTGTCTCCACTGGGCACCACTATCAGCAAAAAGTCACCGATCAATAATGCTGGCACTAAGTTCATGCAAGGAATAGTACTGGCAAAGGCTTTGGATGTGAGCTGAAAACCCATTTAGTTAAGAATATTTTATTGTGGAAAGGACTTGGAAACAGAAAATAAGTTAAAAATGATAAAGAGACCTGAATAGAAAACGCGTGGTTATAAATGGAACAGTCGCTGTGAGCAGACAGTTCTGTACATCCACATCTGTTCCAGTTCAAAGCAGTTCATGTGAACCAGGGGAAGGAACTATTTTTTCCCTCAGTGCTGCAAACCTATCTGCAGTCTGGCCAGGGCACAGAGTAGGAAGAGGGAGAAACCACCATCACTGGCTCAATCCAAGTTTCAACGAGATGGAGCAGCCACCATCATCTCTGCTTGCCTTTCCCCATTTTCCCGCCCATATTAAAACACATTTAGAAGAGGAACAGCAACATTTGCAAACACTTGTGGCAATTAATGCTGTTTGGTTTTGCTAAAACCAAGCTTAACGAAAGCTCTGGTTTTGTTCCTCTGCTCACAGATAGTTTCTGTTTCACAACTGTCCCTTCTGGGGCCACTTTGATGATAACGTGGGAAAAGCAGGCAGAGCAGTCAAACAGGGAAATAAATATATAAAAATAATAGGGCTGCTCCAGGACTCATTCAGGTTCCAGAGGAGCTCAGAATTTCTGTGGAGAGCTGAAACATTTTGTCTACCCAGTTCGGGCCTTGTTTTTGTAATATCCCTTTATCTCCTTCTTTTGAATCTTAAAAATGAATTTTTAAAAAAAGTAACAAAGAAAGCAGTGGCAAGAAAAATGTGGGGCAAAGAAACAGAAAGAGCACTCAAAAAAGGGTGAAAGATGGAATTAGCTTCCTGTTTTGGTCTGACAGCAATACCATACTCCAGAGGAAAGACACTCCCCCGTAATAGTCTGGTCATGAAAAATATTTATTTTCCTACTTACATTACTAGATGACTACACACATACAGTGCGTGGGATTTAAAAGCTTTTTTTTTTTTTTTTTTAACATCAAGTTGCTCACATTGAGGTTGAAATATGTTTATGGGGTCCCTGAGTTTATTTGCCACAGGAAAAACATGAAACTTCCCGCAAACAACTCCGCTCCTGACGGAAAACGCGCTCAAGTCAGTCAATACCGAGTAATTGCTGGACTGCAATCAATCACAAGCTCCCAGGAACTGCTTCAACTGGGTTTTGCTTTAAAGATTTAGTGCTGTGACTGGTGAGGCGCTGAAATCCTCAACTACCATTCAACACTGCTCCCAAACTGGATGGCAAAGCCTCCAGTGGAGCAGAGCTCATGAGAAGCTCCCCGAAAGGCAGAGTGGAAGGGGCTTCCACTTCAACTCAACAATCCTTACAACCCCTTACATAGATGCATAAATGAAGGGGCAGGGCTGTGCTGAGAAATGCTGCTCGTGTCAGGTGCAGAAGGTGCTGTGGAGGGTGGGAAGCTGCTGCAGATTTCCCCTGGACACAGAGGCAGGGAAGATGTCGGGACACACAGGATGGTCTCCTGCTCAGCTGCCCACTTGCCACCAAAACCAGGGCTATTTGTACACTTAAGTGCTTCTCTGGATGAGAGCCAGAGGGCACAGGGAATTGGAGGACACAGCCCCCAGGAGCTATTCTGAGAAAATGTACTGAAGAGAGAGAAAAAGGAAAGCTTTCATTAATTTGTATTATCAAGACAACAAAGATCTTGTTTTGGAAACAATAATCTGGTTCTTTTGACTGAGAGCTTCTTAGCAAGATGCCACAAAGAGAAGCTTTAAAAATTAAATTAATTCACCCGCCATTTAGAAACTATTAGCTTTAAAAGGCTTAGATTTGATTTCTATGCCTCTGGTATGTAACGATGTTTAAAATCTAAACCAAAACCTGTTTCTGCTCTTCCTCTGATAATTAGTAGATGGTCTCTGGTTTTCATTATCCGACTATTCATTTATAATTTTAGATGGGCTTAAATGGTTAAGATTAATCAAAAATCCTTGATCACAACACACAAAAGACAAATCGTTATGGCACTGTAAGAACGGTACCGGTGAGCACAATTTCTCTTGCAGCCAATGATTTGTCATTATCCTCAGTGTGTTTGAGAGAGAAGGTTCATTCTCGAATGAAAATGATCAGCTGCAAATTTAAAAAAACAGCTATTCAATTTTTACAGTGTGATGGCACTCATCAGTCCCCTGCAAAGTAAGCAGCAGAGTGAACCAGCACAGCTCGATGCTGTGAACTCCGATTCTGAACTAAGGAGCACCTAGAACAATTTTACCCTGGGTAATCTGGGGCAGACACACAGCACTCTGCTTCTTCCTAACCTTCACAATGCACAGGGTCTTACCCTGGACAAGTGTTCTCTCAGCTGAATCCATTGCAAGTGAACTAAAACGACAGTTCTTGTTTTCTGTTGCCTGTCAAACCCATAAATTCAAGATACTCATTCTTGCCATATGCCAGAAGTTCTGCAACTTGAATGCAATTGCAAATGGAGTGATGGGCTCTCACGATGTCTCCCTAAAATTTGTGAAGCCCTCTAAGATCTGTGGATACAGAAATACCTTCTAAAGCATGTACAAAAGGGCTGGGACATGATTTTGATCTTCAGCCTCTTAACCTGGGAATTAAAGGAGGATCTCCTGTGTATCCTTGAGTACAATTGTTCAGAAATAGGATCTGTTCCTATTCCAAGAGCCCAACCATCATCTAACACCCCAGGGAACACAGTCAAATATTTCTCCGAAATGACTGAATTTGAAATGCGTGGCACAGGAAGAGCTGTCTCTCTGAGCTGAAGTGTGTCCTGGCAGCGTATCTCAAGCTGCTCTCTCATGCCTTTAGCTGGTCTCAGCTTTCTGGCAAATGGATTATTGACAGCAATAAAGACATAAAGATGAAATTACATTTCAAATCTATGTCCCTGTCGATCTCAATGCTATACCCTGGAAGACAAATTGAGGGAGCCTGCAAACACAACCCTGCTAGTTCAGTGCTGATACCCACATCCCCTGAAACCTTGAAATGAAAGTTAAGGATTACTCAATTCACACCCTCTGTACAATCAGTCATGCTGGGAAAAAAAATGGAGTATGTGGACACTCTGTTTGCTACAAGAGAGATACTCCCAAGATATATCCTGGCAAAGAAAATGGTGCTCAGCGTGTTTTAGCTTAGATTATTTGCCACTTCTAAGGAGGGAACAGAATTACAGCATCTTCTGCTACTGTTGTACAGAGGGAGCCTTAAATTTCAGTAGGGACTCACCCCAAAGGAAACCTCTACCTAAAATTCCTGATTACAGTCATTAATTTTCAGATCTGTTTGATTCAAGTTGGTGGTTGGTTTGGGGCAGCAGCACGATGTACTGACTGTATGCTGTAGGAGACTAAATTTGTGAACATACATTGCTTGAGCTGATCAAAAGAAGGTAAGTGTTGCTTTGGATGTTGGTGTGATGAACCTTAGGGATAGTGTGAGAGGAATAATTAACTGGAATGTCACTTTTATTACTTTAGTGATAAATCAACCTTAAGAATTTCACTTCTAACGATTATTTCTCTTTTAACTCTTTGCACAGAGCTGCAAGGCCTTACCACTTTGGAGGCAGATGCAGCAAACAGCTTTCCCCTCCATGCTGCCTATGTCATGTGTGAGACCCCTGCAGCACAACCCCAAAGCCAGCCCTTTCCCTCAGTGACCCCAGAGCTGCAACTCCTACACCTGGCGAAAATCCTGGAAAAAGCCTGGCTCCACATCCTTACTTTGTGACTCAGGCTCGTTTCTGTTTATACTCCTGTGAGCTGAAGAATGATGATGACTAGTAGCTATATAGATAAATAAAGTATGTTAAGTCACAGGAAATGAAAAGGGAAAACCATTAATTTATTTTTAGAAACCTGTTCTTGCCATTCATCGGGAGAAGAACATTCAAAAGTTTGCAGCGAGATACAAGCATCTGGAAGGGGTTTGCTGACTACATACCAACACTCAGACTACACACAGAGAAGCATTTGCCTTCTTTAGACCAGTCCCAGACTCTGTGTCAGGGACACAGGGTACAGGCAGTAATGGAGCTGTTCTCACTAGCAGGAAAGGGTGCTTTCCCCACACAACCTACAGCTGCATGGTCTCCCCCTTCCAGTGGTCCTGTAGGTGCACCGTGGCACCAGCTGGTACATCCCAAACTGCTGTCCACACACCTTCCATCAGCAGTGCCCACACCAGGTTAAACACCAGGGAAAATGTCCCAAGGGCCAGATTGCCTTCTCCAGACGGACAGAGCAAGGTGCTGCACCTCGGCTGGGGCAGTCCCAAGATACAGGCTGGGCAGAGAATGGATTGAGAGCAGCCCTGAGGAGGAGGGCTCAGGGTTGCTGGCTGATGAGAAGCTCAACATGAGCTGCCAAGGTGTGCTGGCAGCCCAAAAAGCTAAATGTGCCCTGGGGTGCCACGAAAACAGTGTGGCCAGCAGGATGAGGGAGGGGATTCTGCCCCTCTACTCTGGAGCACTGCATCCAGCTCTGGGGCTCCAACATGGAAAGGATGCGGACGTGCTGGAGTGGGTCCAGAGGAGGCCATGGAGACCCTCCAAGGGCTGAAGCCATCTATGGAGCCAGGCTGGGAGAGCTGGGGGTGTTCACCCTGGAGAAGAGAAGGCTTTGGGGAGGCCTTAGAGCCCCTTCCACTGCCTAAAGGGGCTCCAGGAGAGCTGGAGAGGCATTTTGGGCAAGGGCCTGGAGTGCCAGGATGAGGGAGAATGGCTTCAAACAGGGAGGGCAGGTTCAGATGGGATATTGGGAAGGAATCGTTCCCTGAGAGGGTGGGGAGGCCCTGGCACAGGGTGCCCAGAGCAGCTGTGGCTGCCCCTGGATCCCTGGCTGTGTCCCAGCCAGGCTGGATGGGGCTTGGAGTAGCCTGGGACAGTGAAAGGTGTCCCTGCCCATGGCAGGGGGTGGAACTGGGTGATTTTTAAGGCCCTTTCAAACCCAAACCACCCTGGGATTCTGTGACCGTGCCAATGCTAATCAAAACCAAAGAGGTGATTAAATCTGGAACTGGATGCTCTACTCCCAAACACACAGCAGTGAACTCAGTACACCCACACCCCCCTTGCTCCCCCTCCTCTTGCTGGTTTGCCAAAACAGCACCAATCCAACAGTGGAAAAGCTTTCCAGGCCGACAGCGCCGAGCCGCACTCGTGATGAATTTAACGGGATTTGCATAAAAAGCTTCCATCTCTTGCAGCCCGCAGAAGATATTTCTTTTCTGGGCAGTCATACCACAAGCATAAAGTCATGCCATATTTTGAATCTTTGCCTTCCAAAATCCGGGAAGAATCGCAAGGCAGACTCATTGACATGTCTTGTGGTGCGTGGGCAGCCAAGATGCCATAGTACAAATGGCCAGACATAAATATACAAGAGGTTCTTCTCTGACTGTTAATGCTGCTCTGGACAAGTGTGTGTCACCATCTTTACTTCAAAGTAGTAAAAACCCTAAAAATTTGAATGGTGATTAGCCCTGAAACTTCCACCTTGGCTCTTGTTCCACTTCTTAAGAAAAATTATAAAACTCCTACAGTATTGTGTTGAAAATCAGAGTTTTAAAATTCATTCAGAGTTCATTACTTTTACCTCCACGATGTCACTGAAGTCACTCTCTGCTCACTCCTCCTATTCAATTTTTAACAATGTGTCCTGAATCTGCTCTGAAAATGTAATTTAGTTGCTAGACTTTTCCCTTCTTCTGCTAATTGAATGCTGTGAAATGTATTTCTCTCTCCCTGGACACATCTTCTCTCAGTAAACCTTACTTATCAACACACGGATCCCTATTGCACGTTGCAAGCTTGCTCTGCAAGCAGGGTATCAGCTGACGTCAATGAAGATGTACAAGGGGCACCAAATATTTTGCAACGTGTTTAGAAAACAGAGATTTTTCTCGTTTTAGTGTGTACTCCTCGGGCTACAAATAGAGGGAGAGGTAAACCAGCAGGACTGGGAGCCAGGAATACATAACTCGGATTGTTGTGTATCACTGATGTCATGATAGAAGTTCAATAATTTACAGCATTTGGAAAGAGCAGTAAATGCCTGCAAACCACTTGGGCTTTTTAATAGCAGATTTCAGGTTTCAAAACTCCCTTAGAGCACTTAGAATTGTGTGGAAAAAGTGTGGATAGGTGTTTGTGTCAGTTTAAAAAAAGAAAAGGTTCTGCCTTTCAGAGCTGCAGCCTGAAAGGCCATCTCAGTAATTGTATACATTTTTAATATACCACTGATAGGAATAAGAATGTACATCCAGGTCCTTGCACAGATAGAGGGCTGCCAAGAATAAATCAGATATGTAGATAAGGTAAGCAGGCAAAGATATTAAAGAGGAATGGCACTGGGTCTGGTGCTACTGCTATCTTTCCATCAGTTCAAATCTGGAAATAGTTTCCGTAATGGCTGGAAGGACAGACTGCCAGCAGAAGGTTCAAAAAAAGTGAACTGTGGGAGTCTGAAGAAGACAGCAAACACTGGCATGTGGGCCAGCCACAGAGGAGAGGCAGGGACAAGCCACTGGAAAGAGCAAAGGAAGCTGGAACACAGAACACACGGAGCAGCACAAAGGCACGGAACAAAGGCGAGGCAAGGACGGAGCAGGGACACGGGTCAGCTGCTGCAGAGAAAGGCTGAAGGATGCAGGGAGGTTAGGCGGCAGGGAGAAGGGCTGGCCCTCCCACCAGGATGTAGTACTAGTCTCAGAAACAGAGGGATGAGGGGTACAAATCACAGGCTAAACTAAATAAATAAGAGTCTATTTCCCTGGAGGGCATGTGGGCTCGCCTAGGACGCAGCCGTGGTGACTAATGCAGGCCAGCACGAGGAGCTCTGCTTCCTGTGCATTCCAAGCCTCCCGAGCCAGGCAGACATTGTGGTTGCTGCTAAAAGGCCCACATTTTCCATAAATTACCTCGAAGGAGCAATGGAGACACCACTATCTCTGTGCTCTTCAAAGCGCCAGGACAAAGTCGCACAGTGTCAGTGGCATTGCTCAGATCTAACAGCTGGCACAAGATGACTTAGCAGCACTGAAAATAACCCCATGACAGGGCCCCAGCAAAGCTGCCAACCCCTGAAAATCTGCCATGTGTAAAACCCCCTCCCCTTGGGATTTGTACCTGTGACACAACTGCAAGTCTTGCCCTAATCTCCAGTTTGGCTGCCGTCATGGGGGAGGTCGGGAAGGTGAATAACCCCACGCCAGCTGAACACCTTCTGCAGCCTCTGAAATCATACAGAGCTCTTTGATCCCACTGCTGCTAACACGGCTTGTGTAATAAAACATGAGGCTGCGAGCAGGAGGGCTTTCTCAGAATCCCTGAAAACACTCACAAGAAATCAGGGGAGTGGTGACTTCCGTTCCTGGAGCTCACCAGACCAGTGGTGCACCTACACAGTGACCCAACAATTCCATACGAAATGCATGTTTTGATAGTGTAGATACTCTTCAAATTCCCCATCATCTTGCCGGAGGACACTGCCAAGGGCTTGAGACAGGCTTTCCTCCGGCGCCTGCTCGGTGCCTTTGGCTTTCCCAGGTCTCATCCCTGTGCTGACTGCCCTCTGTGGCAAATGAGGATAAAGCAGAGGGATCAGCCTTCCGAGGGCGAGTACCTGGAAGACAGGGAGCAGGATGCTGAGCTCTGTGTGGAGGCTGACGGGATCACTTTCCCCAGGAATCACAGACCTTGCTGCACAGTGTGATACCTCTTTAGCACTATGACCTCAATGGGAACAGCTCCTCCCTGCTGGAGAGGTTTCTGGTCAGGAGTGTATCCCAGGGGATCTCTCTCAGGACCCAGCTGTGTGAGATGCCAAACGTGCCCCGGTTAGTGCCAAGCATCCTCAACAGAACAGGAGGTGGGGCCAAACTTGGCATTCATCAGCCTTTCACACAGTGAAGTCCTCAAGCTTTTCATGCCTGTCACAGCCCCTTTCTTCCTCTCCTCAAGGTGATCCTAATTAAAAGTGAGCCTTATTTTCCAACCACAGCACGTCCCCAAGCACTTCCTTTTCTCAAAACTGCCAGAACCCAAAGGGTGCAATTCGAGTCAAAAGGGACATTTTTCCCTTCCTGATGCCAACAAACAGTGCTACTTCCCGGGGCTACTCTGCTGCCTGCCTCCTGTTTTGGCACGTTGCTTTCCCCCCATATTTCATGTCACACGCCCGTGCAACCTCAGCATGTGGCCCCAGAGCTCCACAGCACCTTCCTGGCACATCCACCACACCTGACTGCACAGTGCCCCGTTTCCCACCACCTTGACGCCCTGTCAGAGCTCCCAGTGACTGCCAAGCTGCCCTGCCTGCTGTCAGCCTGGGGCAGGACGAGGAATGCTTCCCATGGCACATCCAGCACAAAGTCAGAGCCACTGCCCCAGCTGTGTGCACGCTCACCCCCAGAAATTAATAAGTTATTACAGTAAATTAAAATATTAAGTCAATGATGTGCATGACTGCAAGTTACAGAGCTGGAAAAGAAGTCCTAATTAAATCAATACAGTTATTAGTCCCTTGTCATCTCTGATTAATTATTAGCTTAATATGCTCCATCATTTTCACTGCTAATGGAAAGAGCTGCAGTGCTACCAGGGGAAGCTGGGCAGTATACACCAGAAACCCATGGAGACGTGCTGGAACTCCCAGCTCTGGATTGAACAAGGTCTTCCAGAGAAGAGGGGAAGGAACATTTCATTTTTTGGGGCGCTGCTCTGACAACATTGAAGTTCGTTTTCAAAGGGGGCAGATGTTCACACGGGGGATTTTTGACTGCTGAAAGGTTAGGGGGTAAAGACTTGACCCCTAAAGCTGGGCTTAGCCCCAGGCACTTGTCCCAGTGCCTCCAAGCTTTTCTCTGCAGTAACAGGATAACACCACGATCCTTTCAGAAGCCAGCATGCCCCTCCCTTGCCACCCACAGAGTTCTGACCCTCACCCCATCCTCACCAGGGGTGCTCATTACCCCATGGCACAGAGGAGGAGTGGGCACATAATAAGCTGGCAGGCATCAGCTGTGGTGCCTGGCTCCTCAGGGCACAGATGTAGCTCAGGACACCTGTCCTTTCATGCCACCGACAGGGCCAAAAATAATGTGCTGAGGTCACTTTTTTCCTTGGTAGTGATAAGTGAAACAGTACTTTGGATGTAGGCAACAGATAGTATTTACCCAGGGCTTAGGGGAGCGCAGTTTCCCTTTTGCTTCCCTGTCTTCCATCATCCTCTCACTGCCCCCAACTTTTTCCTAACTCCCAGTAACGAGCAGGTTTCCTTTGCTGTCTGCAGGAGGATGTTTTTGAGTGTAAAAACGTCAAGGATGGGTCTCCACACGTCTCTCCAGCAAGTTAGGAAGCGAATTTGTACCACAAATGCTGCTATGTCATTAGACGGGAGTTTTGGCTTACAAACAGCTTTTACAAACAAGCCCTTTTGGATAGGTTATCAACAGAAATACAAACACACGCAGCCGAGAACCAAACTGCTCCTTGAACTCATCAATGGAGCTGTTCATGCTGCTGAGGGGTGATTCAGTAAATTAAATAATGTCACTGTAAAAGACTGTGCTTCTCAAAGATAAAAAGCCACTCAAACGATTTCTCAGGACTCTCACCGCCCTATCGCTGCGATTACCTTGTGATAAATTGCCACCTGCCCCATGAGTAATGGTAGTTCCCAGTGCCATTTTATCATTTAGTCCTCTTATTGATATCTCTGTTAGTGTACTGCCACAACACTTCAGCTTCCCATGCTCTCTCTACTTGCCTTCCACTGCAGTTGTGCAAAGTTTGAGCTCCTTATCTCCAGAAAGAAGTTAAGGTGGGACAACCAGTGTCATGCAGAAACCCTTTCTCCCTCTCCTTAGATATAAAGCTCACCTGTTTTGTGCCAGACATTAAAGAAAAAGCTTGAATTCTGAGCGCTCTGACCAGCCTAGTTTTGATGAGCATTTCTTCTAGAAATGGGCTGAGCTCCAATGAAATATTTGGCCATTTAATGAGTAGGCTCTAGGATAACAGTTTTTGTGGGAATCCAGAAAAAGGGAGTAAAGAAAAGGGCTCCCCGTGCTATTCTTAGCTGCAAACAGCTAGATTTGGAATTTTGATTGTAAAGCATGGAATTTATAAATGGTGCCATGCTAAATTTACTTCATTTGTATACAATTCAGCCGGATAATCAGAAGTGTTCCAGTATGTTCCTGGTTAGCATCTCGTTTCTGGTTTTATTGTCTCCAAACTGGTAGAAAAAATGCGTTCAGTAAACAGTACTTGCAAAATTTGTGTCTCAAGGCGTGCGCACAAAGGTTTTCTATACACAGATTTTATATAAACGCACATGTGGGTGCACACGCATGCACACAGACACTGAGCCGTGATTTATTTCCAGAGGGAAGCCAAGGAAATTCCCACCCCCTACCATTTAAACGATCTGCTCTTTGGCTCCAAACATTCTGCAACTTCTCAGCCAAGGAATGTATTTTCCCCTTCCAATACATATAATTTATTTTGCTGCACACATTAGTTAATGATACCGAGATACACGATTTAGTCAGTTCTGTAACAACATTACTGACAATCTCAGACAGATCCATTTCATTTAGTAAGTTGGTTTTTTTTTAGCTTGTCTTCCGCAGCACAGTGTGAATTAACAGCAATCATCAACTCAAGGATTTGTCACACACACTTCTTACTCCGGCAATTTTTCATAATTAGATTGGCTTCCCGCGGTTAGACGAACTTTTAATTATGCTACTAATATAGGTTAAAAGGACTTTATCCTGTTTTACGCTTCGGGAGGGGGAGGCGGAAAGCGGGAGATGGGAGACGAGCTATTTCATTTCACCGGTACTCTGCGGCGATTATTTCTGGATTTTTAAAAATAGTCGATGAAACGCTAATAATAAATCCCTTATCGGGGCACCCGGGGCGGCCGCCCGCCGAGCCCGTCCCCGGCCGGGCAGGAGCGCGCCCCATCCCGCACCTTCCCCAGCGCGGCGGCGGCGGCAGCCGAGACTTACGCGGTCTCCAGGGCGCGGCGGCCGGCAGCCTGCGCAGGTGGATCTCATCCTTCTCCATCGCCCGTCCGAGCCCCGCAGCCCTCCCGCCACTTGGTACCAAAGTGAACTTGCCAGGATCCCTCCTCCCGCCGCTCCTCCTCCCTCGTCCCCCCCTGCTGCCGGGGCGGGCGCGCTGCTCCGGGAGCGGCTCCGCGCAGCGCCCCGCCGCCCCCGGGCACACTTTAAATACGGGCGCCGGGCGGCGGCCGGCCCGGCCCGCCGGAGCGCGGCCCTCCGCGGGGAGCCGGCCCTCCCCCCGCCTTGCCTTGCCTTGCCTTGCTTTGCCTTGCCTTGCTCTGCCCTCCCTCCCTCCCTCCCTCGGTGACGCCGCGGCTCTCCCCGCCCGGCCGCCCCCGCGCAATCCCCGCGCGTACCTGCGGAGCGGCGGCGGGGCTGACCTTGGGCGCGGGGCGGCGGCGCCGGAGCGACGGCGGCAGCTGCGGGCGGGGACAGCGCGGCCGCGAAAGGTCAGCGCGCCCTGCGCTGCGGGAGCGCCCGCCGCCCGCGTCCGAACCGCTGCCCCCCGCGCCGCTCCCTACTCCTTTTTGGTTTTTCTTTTCTTCCAGAAGCCTTCCCGTTTTTCCCGAGGTGAACGGGAAAAGCGAGGCTGGGTTTGCTGTTGAAGCCCCGGGATCGGTCCCCCTCGCACAAAGTGTAGGCTGGCCGCTCCCCGTGTTTCTCGCAGCCCCGGTGGGAAAGGTGACGAGATTCCCAGCTGGAAACGCAGGGACAAAGTTCTCCTCCACCCTGCTGCCAGGGCAGCCCGTCTCCCAGGAAAGCTTCTTCTCCCAGGTCTGGTCCAGGAAGGATGCTCCAAATGTCACCGTAGACACCAACCAACCTGGGCCCTCAAAAATAATTTTTTAAACATTTTTTTAGACATGTGAGGTGTGAAACAGCTGGCACTCGTTTTTTACACCTCCCACTGCGTGGCTACAGTATCTGTACAGGGGTTTGAATAGGATTCCAGGCTATTCCCCTTTTCAGCGCCCCACAGGGATTCCCTGGTCTTCTCTGAAGTTACAGCCTGAGCCTGTGCCGTGCTGCAGAAACCCACTCAGGCAAACCTGACACAGATTTATCTGCACCATTCTCTGACTGTTTTCCCTCCTTTTTTTTTAATTGGAATCTCAGATGAGCACTTAACCCTCAAAAGTGCAAAGCCAGGAATGTGCGAGGGCTCTGCCAGAAGGAAAGAGGCTCAGCAGGCTTCCCAACTTCTGGCTGGCAGCCCCCAAGTGTCCCACACTTGCAAGCTCTTCTCACTGCCGTGCTCCTGCTGGACCCAGGCCCTTCCTGGTCCCCTTGCATCCAGGGAAATTTCAGGGATGTTGCTGAGTGGCATCTTGCTGGTGACACTCACCTCCAGGCTACAGATCACAGTTCTAGTTCCACTCCGAATTCACCTTTGCTACTGAAAATGTAACGGGTTATGGCTTAGGTATCTCTGTGGGGCTGGTTTTTGGAAAACTGTGAAAGTGTCTTTCCTGGGTTGGTTGGGGGTTTGACAGGAGGGGCAGAAAACGCAGTGTGGTAGGTACATGAGCAAGGGAATTCATGCATGTGGACTTTTGCTTCATGGAGTATAACCCCCAGAAGCCCTGAGCCACGGTAGTTTCAGGCTACATTTCCTATCTTTTTAGCTCAATTTTAGCTTTTGGGCTGGTTTTGGGACCATATGGATCGGACTGTTTTTAAAATGCACATCACTGGGGTTATTATTAGCAGGGGAAGGGGCGAGGAGATTGTGTTGCACCGAAGCCTCAGTCACCAGCTCCCTTAACCCCCAGATCAAAGGCACTTGGGAACGTGCTCTTTTCCCTTTGCCTGTAATTAATTTATTTTGGACAGAGATCTGCGACAGACCCAAATGTGGGCACGGGACCAACATATATATTTGTTTTACGGATGTGAGACACAAAGAGAGAGATCTGGAAATAGTGCTGGGTTCCAGTATCCCATCTCATCACGACCACAAGCTCTGTGAGCATCTGCTGGATGGAGCTGGGGTGGGAATTCAGCCTGGATGTATACACAGGGCCTTCATCATTGAAGTGCCACCTTTCCTGGGGGTAACTCCCTGCTGAAAGCCCAGCCAGAGGTAGATCAGCTGATTGATGACATCGTTTTGTACCAGGTTTTAGGAAGTTTTAGTCTGACAAGCTGGATTTTGGGATCTAGGCTTGTATTCCAGCTTCACACCTAAAAAAACCAAAAAAGCTGACATTACTGCCTCATTCCAGGTGTTTAAGTCTTAATGAGCAATAATTTATGTTAGTGTCCTGAAAATTAATATACATTAATTGCCTGGTATTTATTTTAGAAGGTCCTGGGCTGCCATGGCCCAGATTTGAGTGGAAATGGAGAAGTCTCAGTGCACTGTGGAACCTGTGCTCCACTCAGTAGTACTGGGAGGCAGGACAGCAAATTCCCATCCCGTGCCCCTAGATGAGCTCTGGCAGATCCTTTAACTTCTTTGGAGAAGCCCATTGTTGGAAACAGCTGTAAAGATAACAGGAAAACCACAAGTCTGGACAGAACCTGCCTGACCTCCATCCCCCTGCGCTGCTTCCCCACGCTGTTCCTTTTACCTGTCAATATTCCCCCCTCTGTGTGGGCATGAGGACTTCATAATGAGGCTAACAAGGGCTGGATCACTCACCTGAGGTGACAGAGCTGCGCTGTGGGACTGCTCAGGCTCCAACAGGCACAGAGGAAATGCGATTTGTCTTTTCAAGAGCCCCGCGAGCTAAAATAGGCTGCTGGGATGACAGGAAGCAGAGACTCCTGCTCCAGTTTTCTTCCTCAGCCATCTCAACACATACTTGAGAGAAGGATGGCGAGGGGATGGAGAACCCACTGTCTGTGCAATAAAACAAAAACACTCTCCCAAGAGTTAGGAAGGCGACAGCGGGGCTTGGCATCCACACCTACAGGGAGTGCTCTTGCTGGAAATATTTACAGTCTGTAGAATGAATTGCGTGCCTTTGTAACAATAATAATGCAGCTCTGGGCTCCTGTGTTTTGGAGCTGAGTGAAGGCTCTGTGTGCTCAGGGTGCTCCTGCTCTGAGGAAGTGCCTGTGTGCAGCACCAGCCCCACCACCCCAAATGGCAAACCAGCCAACCACCCACCCCTCTGCCTTGGAGTCGCCTCTGGACTATTTTTCTGAAGCCTTTTACGCTTCTGAGGGGCACTCAGTGAAGGCAGGGATCCACTGCAGCTCTGCTCTCAGCTGGGGCACCCAGAGATAAGAGCCCATATCCCTGGCAGGCACCCGGAACAGCGTGAACACAATCACATGATGGTGAAACAAGCCCTGGCCCTGGCTGTGACAGCAGCACAGCCCCTGCTCCTCACCTTCACCGCCACACACAGCACACTCCCTGCCTGTCATGGACTCACAGGCAAAAAAAAAAAGGATATATTGTATAGAATCAGGTTCCAGAGAGCCCTAAAACCACAGGCAATGTGAGAAAGATAAACATGGAGTGGTAAGTCACAATATAAAAACTGAGGCATGCCCAGAGGAATTAGCAGGTGGCAAGATTAAATAAACAGGATGAGTGGTTTTTCCAGGTAATGCACCGAAGCCATAAGATTATTAAGTAAATCACTATGTAATAGTAGATAGAACAAAACTACATACAGAGTACAGAACATTATTACATTGTCAGGAGATACAAGTCAAGCCAGAAGCTGGTTGGTTTTTTTGAAAATGGATGAGAAATATCTATGAAAAATAGCTCCAGTGGTGTCTACTGTACAAAGCAGTCTGGCTGTAATTTTCGGCTTAGCAAGCTCTCAAAGCTCTGCTGGTTGGAAAAGCATTTGTGGGGAAGGATGTTCTGTTTCTAATCCCCTTTCCTTGCTGCTTACCCTTGACAGACAGTGGGTCCTGGCTGAGGTGGACCTCAGAGCATGGCAAGTTCTTTTGCCTCTATAGCACTTAGCACTTAGGTAGAGCTCATGTACCTAAAGCACAGACGATTTTATTTGTTTTGAACTCATTTAGGTCAAGCATAGTCACTTTTATTAAATATTACTCCTGTGAGCAGCCTCTGCTTTTTTTTTTTTTTTTTTTTTTTTTGTAGGTTTTTTTTTTACATTTTTTTTGTGATTTAACATTTTGCAAAGCTCAGAGAGAAGAATGTTACTGCTTGTAAATAGCAATGTCCAGGAGGAGCAGGACTATTCCCTTTCTCAGTTCCCACGGAATACTTTCACCAGTTGCTGCTGGCCGCGAATCTGGGGAACACCCCGGGTTTTCCCATCAATGCTGCCGAAGTTTCCGAGTGTCGTTTTGCAGAAGGAGTTAGAGGCACCTCCCACCTCTTCCCTGTGCAGTTTGCAGCTGAAAGGAACCACCCAAGAGCCCCGCCAGGCCTTTGAAATGAATTCAGGAGATGCTGTAATCTGCGCTCGCAGGAGCGGCGGGGAGAAGGTTTCACTCAGACCGTGTGAGCCGCAGCTGGTCCCCGCTTCTCCCCGCGCTGCTGACGGAAGGAAACTTTGACAGCTGTGGCACAGCTGGGCTGGGGAGGGAAACGGAGCCCACTCCCAATTTTTAAAACAAAATTTAAGAGAAAATAAAAATCCTCTGCTCTTGGATCCAGTCGCCCGCTCTGTCCCAAAGCCGACTGAACCGGCGCCAAACTACTGAGTTTCCTTTTGGTGAGATTGCCATCATCCATCTCCAGCTCCTGTGGGATTCTGGTGCTATGCTTAAAGTTATCCGTGCATTTAGAAAAATTTTCCCTAATCCCAAGCACTTCTTGCTATAGGGCAAGGCAACTGGGCCATGGCCATTTCCATCAGACACAGCAGTGTGTGTTCCCTGCTCCTCGATCTGTGTGACTAACAGCAGCACCTGTTCATTACCTTCTTAAACTGAATCTTTGGGTAACCAGGAGAGGAAAGATCAGAACTGTTCTCAGTGGTTTTCTTCATTTTTCAGTTGTTTTTTTTTTTTTTGGTGGGGGGGTGTAGTCCAAAGCAAGAATCA
The DNA here is from genome assembly GCF_020740725.1 of Corvus hawaiiensis. Taxonomy (NCBI): domain Eukaryota; kingdom Metazoa; phylum Chordata; class Aves; order Passeriformes; family Corvidae; genus Corvus; species Corvus hawaiiensis. The sequence continues at coordinate 63,474,669 of NC_063218.1, read as the reverse complement.
GCCCACAGCGTTTCCATCTTCCAGCATGCTGCAACCTGCATCTATGCCTTTGGTCTTAAGCAATGAAGGTAAAACAAAACTATACAAAATTACCTGTAGAGCTTTAGTCACTTGAGTCACAAAGAGGAAGAAAGGTGAAGCATTTGCTTGTGACTGCACTGGCCACTCTTTGCATTTACAGGAGGCAGCATCTCCCTCAACACACATTTAGTCCAGGTGTTTACTGCATCTTCATTTTGAACCTGCAGTGGTTTCACCATTTATAATTGAGGCAGCAAAGCCTTTTGTTACAAAATACAAAGAGGCACTAACAGTGAGTCAGGTTAATACCCTTTAAGTGGCTTGGATACTGGAAGGCTGCAGCCTGGGTGCTGCAGTCATTCTGTAGTGGATTCAGCATCCTGCAAGCACTGGCAGCCAAGGTTTTAACACTTCATTAACTGTGATGGGAGTTTTGCCATCAGCAGCCATGGTTTTCACATGCCAGGACCTAAATATTTCATATCCTGCTTCGTTATCAGCAGGTATCCAATAAAACAGCTCAAGATTTGTTATCTGCTGGAGATTAGACTCTGTAAAGCTCAGGGTTTTGACAGCGTTTGCCAAAGGAGATGCTGGTTCTTCCAGCCCATCCATGGGGCCATCTGCTCACCAGGATAACAGGGATCATACCCAGAGACCCAACCCATGGGTTTTGCTCCTTGTCCATCGCACCTCCTGAGCAGGCAGGAGCCCAGACTGGCCTCCCTTCCCTGAAAACACTTCACAAAAAGTAGCAAATTTGTAATTCTGTAAATGAGCGCAGACCCGAAGCTAAACAGGACCAGATGGTGGCACAACAGCAAAGAACCTGTTGCACTAATGTTTGGATAATACTGCACTCATATAGCTGCTTTTTCTGATTTGAATTACTGCAGTGCAGCTCTCAGTGGTCTACATACAGAAATTACCTACAGATAATATCAGGCCTTTCCATGAGACATTACTGATGAGATTACACATAAGACTGTCACTGAAATGTAGGTTTAAATTCTGTACTTTCATATAGTCAGTTGCAACTGGTGGTTACAGCTTTTTGTGTGTTTGGTTGTTTGGGGTTTTTAAAAATATCCACGGTTTATCTCCAAGGTGTTTGTGGTTTAAACACACGAATCATGAATTGAGTTGGGATGTCTGTGAAGACTCCCTGGAAACAAAAGGACAATGAGCTAAGAATCCAGTCTGGGGCTGAGTCAGAGGCAGGTTCAGAGAGACTCACCAATATTTTCCAAAGCACAGATACCTATGGCCTGCATGAGAAGCTGTGAGAGTGGTGAGCTGGTTAAAGGAACAGCTGTGTTCACTCTTTCAGCCTCAGACCTCTGTGTTTCTGCAGGACAGGTATTGAGAGAAAGAAACACAGACAAAATTGAAGGAGGATGTTTCATCATGCAGTCACCACTCTGAGACAGATCTTAGCATGACAGAGCATCACCTGCAGTAGCTGAGTCCTGGTGAGGTAATCCAGGTGTGGCTGTGTCCTCATGTGCACGTGTTTGAACATCACATGGATCCAAGAAAGAATATAAACCTCTTTATATTGTGCTTTGAATCCATATAAATAAAATAATGCAGCAGTGATTGTTTCCTGGTGAGGCTGAGCACCACATACCTTCCTGCATGGTGTCTGTAAATATAAGTAGCCTGTCTATATCCAGATGGGTAATTAGGATTAACAAAGCCGGGCCATTTGTTACTGTACACAGATGTGCCATAAAAATGCACCACTTGCAGCACACACTGGTGTTTGAAAAGCAAGCAGCCAATACTGGGTCCTGTGTGATCCCACAGCCCAGGTCTCTGCTTCCCTCTGGGAAAAATCAGGGTGGGAAGGCAGGCAAAGCCAGAGGGGATGACAAAACCAAGGTGCCACAAAAGCCTGGAGCTGTGGGCTAGGTTTAGTGATAACAGGGGAGGGCTGGACTAGACAGGATAAAAAACTGTGCTAAAAAAATCTGTGAAGTCCTTGTGTCTTATTCAGCATGACTAACCCTAAGTGAAACTCCTCTGATGAGCTGTTGCCTCCTGTCAGGGTAGCCGTGACATCCAGGCCATTCCTTCAGCTCTAATGCCACCTTCTCCAGCGAATCTTAATGAATCTTTTTAATTGCACCACTTAGGAGTTAATCTGTCCTGGGAGAATTTTTTTGTAGCTCCCCTCCAGACTGTCAAATCCATCTGCAAGAGAAGAAGAAAGGCTGTTCTGCTGCTATTCTTGTCAGGGCTGCCATCCAAGAGGTACTGCGTGAAGGAGTTTTCTTTTTCAGAGGCGAACTTGAATCACAGCAGCCTCTTGCTGGCCACAGAAGAAAACTGAGTTTGAGGGGGTTCAGAAAGCTCTGTGTGTATCATTTATGTAGGTCAAGGTGGGAAATAGACACATTCACACGAATTTCTGGTGATTCTGCCCATTTCTTTTCAAAAGCAGCTCTTGAATGCTCCCTTTAAAAACATAGGGCTTTCAATGTATGTAATGTTTCTTTGGCCTACTTTATCAGCTATTCCAATGATAGGAACCAAGTTCTTTTATATATATAATTTATATATACATATATATATATACACACACAGAATTCTTTTATCTTCACAGCAGGTTGAATTCCCATGGGAAGGTGCCAGCACATACCCTGAGGATGAGGATATCAGCAGCTATGAGGTGAGGTACCTGGCACAAGGCCTGAAAGGGACCAGTGACACAGTAGGAGAAATTCCAGTGGCTCATGCTCTCCTTCTTCCCATGTACAACCTGCACACCCAACAACTCACACACCTTAAAATATTGGTACCTGGAAACAAGTCCTCAGATAGCTTTCACCATCAGATCATAAAGAGTATTATTTAATTATGGATTATAGGCATGGGGACAATAAACCTGAACAGAATAAAGAGAAGAAATCCCAGTGTTCTTTCTGAATATTTTTAAAATACTTTTTAAAATGCACTTATTACACATTTATAAGTAAATTTAATTTATCAGTGGGTTTGGGAACATCTGGACATATGTAAAAATAATCCTGAAAAATTACAAGCTAAAACTCTGTTTTCAATTCTGAAAAAAGGCTTTTAAACTATCTTTTTTTCCTATGCCCTAATTTTCACACCTTTCTCAGGTATATTTAAGTACTTCTCCGTGAATCTCGCGTCTTAAAAGACACACAGATACGATTGATCTTTATCACGTTCTTTTAAACACGAGGGGGCACCAAAAAGCCAGAGGAGCAAGATAAAAGCGGTTCCCATACAATAAATCAGAAAAAAACCTGTTACAACTCTTGATAGCCTTGTCAAGTGAGGCGGATTTTGAAGGAATAAAAAAAGAAAAGCAATGCAATGTTTTGTAATTCCTTCATCTGAAAGGACTGGGAAAGTAATTCCTGCCACGTGCATCTTTTGCTGCCTCATTTCTCTTACTGGCTAGAATTTGGATTGTTTCCCACCACAGATGGTTCTCGAGGAAGGTGGAATCCTGTGCCCATGGTTTTATAAAGGAGGAATCCAGCTTTGAAGCTAAAAGGTGCCAAATACCACCCAAAATGCAAATTGAGACAAAGGACCGTTAGATTTTTTGATTCTTTTTTTCTCTAGAAATGTCAGTTATGCTTGTGTTACTCAAATTTCCAGCCATTTGTCAATCAATTTGTGTTTCCATAATAAAGCTGACTAGAAAGGAAGTTTTGATACATAAATTAAGGTATGAAAGTTCTTAATGTAGCGTGACATGATGCCTTAGGTTTTAACTTCTATATTTTTCAAATCCTGTACTGCCCAGTGTGTAACTCTGAAGTTCCTTGTAGCTGTTCACTTCTGCTCTCTCATGCTTGGTTAAACATAACAAAGCCTCTCCAGGCCTGCTCTCCAAGGACACCCGGACTGTCCTAGGCCCAAAAAGTATAAACCAAAAGCCTTTGAGGGGGGCAAGCTGAGGGGAATTACATCATAGAACTGAAGCTTTAATTGGAGAATTAACCCTGATATGCAAATGAACCAAACCTATGAAGATGTGAAGAACTCGTGACCTGCTGTCCATCTTGGGGTCCATCTTGGCAGTGGCCTCTGGCTCCCCAGGGGTACCTCTGAAGGCCTTTCAAATAAATACCCACCTTTATTCCCTTACTCCTGTCTAGCCTCTGTTTTCAGGTGACCGCTTCAGGCATCAACCCCATCTACTGAACTATGGGTGTGTGCACACACAAAACAAGGGAGTTTTCCCAGTGCAGGGGGTGAGCAGGAGACCCAGCTGGGTGTAAATCCCAAGAGCAGAGCAGTGGTGTGAGGGAAGGGCCATCTGAGCACTGCTGGATCCCCTCTGTAACTGCTGAGTCTCTGCTGAGCTTTCCCAGCCCCGCGCGAGGGCCGGGGTCAGGCTGTGAGGTTGGTGCGTGACAGATCCCCGCTATTCATCCTCCCTCTGCTGCTCATAAAAGGGAGCAGAATTCAAAGGAATGCCAGGTTTTAGTGCAATGAATGAAAGCAAGGCTCCTCTGGGACTTCAGTGAATGGCTTTGGAAGAGTGTTTTTCTTTTTAACTTTTCCTAAGTTTTCCTTTTTTCTCCTCTTTGACTTCAGACATTGAAGGTTTCCTCCCGAGGAGTTTCCTGCTTTCTTAGGTGCACTCTCGTTCTTCCTGGATTTTTTTATGTCCTCCTAACTCTCAAGGCAATTATCCATCTAGCCCTTCCCTCTTCCCAGCCTAAACAAACATTGGTAGACCAAGTTTTCAAAGGAATTAACACTTTCCAGGTCAGCGTGAGGTCTCAAGGGAGACGTCCCTGACTGAGAGCTCGTTTTTAGGTGGATTCCTTAAGTCAGCAGGTAACAACCACAAGGAGGAAATACTTTTTTTTTTTGCAAGTGTCAAACTGTTTTAACTCTCTTGAAGTCCCAGGTGAGGCCTGCATGGCGTTAAAATGTCTTTGCTATGTAGTCAGACCATACACAGGTGGATTATTCCGTCCATGAGATGATGGTCCAGGTATGAAGGTTTCAAACTTCTGTTGTTCCACTTGAGAAAACGGTTCTACAGCAACACAGATCTCATGGCTGAGATTTTCCTGATAACTGACTGTGTTTGGACCTGCATAGGGTTGCTTCTCCCATTCTCTGTGTTCACCTAGGTTATGATGTCCCTCTTCACTGCTGTGTTCGTTACCTGTTTAATGTAGGTAAAACTTCATAAATGGTTTCCAAAATGAGAAAACTCTTTGGGGTTTGAAAAAGAATATTTAAAAAAATATATAAGATGTGATATGTTCTTTAAATTCACCACAGACTCAGAGGGATCCCATGACTCAAAAATGGGTTTGTGGGTAGAACACAGAAGAAGGGAGTCAAGAGATGTGAATCCTTTTCACACCATTCCCTTTCTTGTGAATACGAGTCAGCGAACTTGCCTGTGCTTTATTCTCACATGCAAATGTTTACCTTGTGCATTACTGACAACAGACCCAGGTATGAGGAGAAAAACCCCATCATTTCTGCAAACTTGAGACCAAAGCTGGTTTTTCCAGCCTTGATGTCAGCGCTTCCACTGCAGTCACCAACCCTTGAAATCAGGGGAGCCTCTGACTTAATGAAGTTTGTAGGTGTGTGAGGGGCTTTTTATTCAATCACTTAACTTTAATAGGTGTTGGGATGGAGTAGAGGTGAGGAGCAGGTTAGTTTAGGACTGTCCAACTGTTGCCTAATCCAACTTTTTGTCTCTTTTTACTTAATTCCAAAAATAATAAAGGTTCTGCTTGCACTGTGCCCAGGTCTCCAAGCATGTTTATGACACAGGCCTTTCTGTGTGAGTGTGTTGGTTGCAGCATTAATTCCTGCCCGTGCTGAGCTGCACATCCCTTCAAGCAGAGCTGCTCCTGTCTGATGCTGCTGGGGCATTCAACACTCAGCTCCCTCACTAAAACTGAGCATCATCGCCTGATGCTTTTGTTCAGGTCTTCAGTGTGCTTTGCTGACTTTTTGGGAGTCATTATTCCTGCAACTCTGTTTGGGTTTGGCTCCTCTTTTTCCCTCACATAAATACATTTTATTCTTTTTGCCTTCCTTTCATTTCTCACCTTTCCCTTTTTTAGCTACAGCTATTTGTCTAGGAGTGCTGGGATGCCTCTGATAGGTGCCTTACATTAACCATGACTGCAGCATCCCTCCCTGCAGTGGATCCAAACAAGGCACAGCACCAGGGAATCTCTTCAAGGAGCATCCTCAGTCATTGCAAAAGCCACCCTGGGATTTTTAACCTTCACACCAAATGTCTGTTTCTTATGCACCCACCATACTTCATTACATCTCCCCCAGACATATGAGTCAGCTCTCTGGGGATTTGGAATCATGGATTTAAGGAAATGAGGTAGTCCCTACTTGATAATGAAATTAGACAGCGACTACAGCTCCACATGAGCAACTTGTGGTGCCAACACTGGCTCAATCCACCCCTCTTCCTGTACATGCTGGGCCTTTTATCGCTGCACTCACTCCTTCCTCTGAACTATGGTTCTGGATGCCTGTGAGAAACAACCCAGGCAGCTTATCTGAATGAGGAAAAAAAGAAAAAGATTCTGTTTTGGTTTTTTTTTCAGTTGAACCTGTTCCTCAGTCTCTCAATGACAACACACATGTTGGTGATAGCTCAGAGCAGGAGGCAGCTCGGAAAAGGGGAAAGGGTTGCTTATAAAATCCAAAGTGCTGCTGGGTGTGGCAGTGCAGCCTGAACTGGAATCAGTCACAGAAAAGTTAAAACATGACCCTTTGTGAATACTGAGACTTCTAACATCATGAATGTCAGGTCTGATAAAATTTCCTTTCAGGCAGCAATGAAAACTTCCTGAACTTTATTTTATTCACTCTGTCAAATATAGAGTTTCAATCAACCTGAAATAAAGAGTTCTTTCCAAAGCACGGAACTTTCCTGCAGACAGGAAATTCTCTTGCTAACCAACCAAGTAGAAATAAAGTCAAATGATGAATACAACCTGGCTTTCTTGCTGTTACATTTAAATTTCCACCCAAGACAATAAATAAAATAGGAAGAAATTGTACCTTAACCTTTCCAAACTGCAAAACTCAAACGCAAAAGTAAAGCTTTTGAGCTATAGTGATGTTTCTTCTCTGTGCTGTGCAGGTATGCTGCAGATTTCCCCTTCATTTTGCAATACTCAGTTTGTATTGAGGAGGAAAAGGGACTTTGATCTGTGAAGCTGAGTTTTATCCATCGGGTCTGGAGGTGTCCTTTAAAAGGAATTAGTGTTTCCTGAACGCATCTGATACATGCAAAACCCAGAAGCGGCTCGAAACCTCGGACACAGTAGATAATAAAATACACCAGGCAATCAGAAAAGTGTAACTAACCTGAGGAGTGCACAGAGCTCATGAGATTTGTACCCATTCTTACATTCATCCCTTCTCCCCACTTCCAACCACTTGGCACCAGCACACCGAGGACCATTTCCAGTGACAGAGGAAAGAGCTGCCTCCTCCTCAAGTGGCTCTGCTTCAGTGGCACACCGTGCTAAGAGCAAAACAAAGCACAGATAAACATGCACTCCCTGCCTTAAAAGAACCTGGCTGTGAAGAAAGGGAGGTGTCAGCAGTGGTTTCAGCACTCTGGGAGTGCGTGGCTGTGCTGCTATTGAACATCAAACACTCAGCTGATGAGAAAAGCCTCATCTGGCAGAGCTGCACCAGCATCACCCCGAGCCTTGCAAAGCTGGAAAAGTTGTAATAGCTCTTACATTTTTGTCAGGGTGGAGGAAGCCATCCTTTCCTCCTGACTGCACTCCATTGCCCTTGTTTCTGGGGAGCGAGCACCCACTGACTCAAAGTTTTGGTTCAGAGCACAGCGCAGACTAGAAGCAGGGAGTGAAATCCTGGGGATGTGTTTCAGCTGCTTTGGCCTGGCTCTGGTGCCAAGAAAGCCTCCAGCAGGATGAAGGGGTAATCAGCACTGAGTGGGAATGGCATCACCACCAGGAGAGTCTGAGGGAGCTCTGTTCAACAGCTACTGGGCTTGCAGGGTGATAAAAACGTAGGAAAGAGAGATGGGTAATGAGGACTTTGTGGTTTGAATCTGTCTCCTTTCACTGGGGTGATCAAAAGCAGCTCTGGCTAAGTCAAAAGTTTTAATGGTAAGTGGGGATAGTAACAAATCATTAAAAAGCTTTAGGATGCTGTCAGACAACCTGATGTTTAAGCTTTGATAAGAGGCTAGAGCAGCAGTTTAAGTGTAGGGCTTAAGTATTTATACATATTTTATTAGCACTCATTTTATAATTACCAACATGTTATTGTGCCAGATGTATGTTTATAAATACCACCAGACTCACTGCAGCACCAACTTCACTTGTGTGATAAATATTGGCATGTTTGTCTTAGAAAACGATCCCTTTTGCTTTGGAGTCTTTAATTAGTTCCGCTTTCTGTCATTCCCTGGAATTGATTTTTGCATGTTTACTCTTTGGGAACTGTGTGTACAATCCTTGCATGGCAGCCAGAACTTGGGTGATATGTTGTTCATCTCTGGAGCTTTGTTAAAGTGTTTTGAAAAGTGAAAAACGGAGGTTTCTATAAATCTGCCAGAGAGTTGTAGCCAGTTTTAGTTGGTTTTTGTTGGTTTTTTTTTTTTTTTTTTTAATTCTTTTTAGAAGTTGAAGAAACTTGGAAATGGGCAGGAAAAGTTTAAAAGTGTTTTCTTTAACAGCTTGAAACATCGTATTTCATGTTGCTATTATAAACAGTGAAATGCCCTGTTCCCTTATTTGGTGAAAAAAGCAGACAAGCTATATGCACTGGGTATTCTGCCTTTAGGACCTTTTTTTACCACAATTATTAATTACAGTGCACGCTAGTTGGCATCCCAGATTGGTGCTACTGAGCCGAGAAGCCAAATATTAAAAGTTTCTGTTTGAAGGTTCAGTTCATAACCCCTCTGTTTGGATTAAGAGCAGAATGTTTGTGTGAATTTTTCTGTAAAAAACTCGAGCTTCCAATGTTTAATGGAAGTGGTATTATAACACAGGCCATGTCTCCAAAGTCCTCTCAGAGTGAGCAGCAAAACAGTTTTAAATGCAAACATACGTTTCATAAACTTTGGTTTATTTAACTTTTCTTTCTTTTTTTCTTTTTTTAATGAGGAGACGAATTTTACAGCTGACAGAGTCGAAATTAGGCAGTATTATGTTCAACAAGCATTCCATCCTGAGGGGTTTTTTTTAAACTTCACGACAGAGATTTCTGTTCTTCTCAGATTACGCAATATCCAGTGGCTGGAAGTATAGTCTGTGTCAGAATTCTCACATTGCTCTGCATCCCATCTTCCACGTTGGTTATCTGTTGCAATCTTAGCCTAAGCTAGCATTTAAAAGCTTTGTGCTGGCCCACAGAGCTCACACATCCATCACCACCTCACTTTATTCGGGAGGAAGGAGCTGATCTCGCACACCACTGCTTGCCCATGAGCTGGGGAGCAAGTCTGCTTCCAAGAGGTGCTAAATTGCCAAAAAGTAGGAATGTCTTTAGATGAGAGCATCCTAAATGTTTTAGATGTAGAAGTGGAACACAGGAAAAAAAACTGTGGAACGTTGAGGAGAGATAATTTGCCCGATTAGAGTCTGCTCATCCGAGTTCCATTCCAAGCAGAGTGTGCTGTGCTGAGAGCAGAGGTGCAAAAATAAGTTGGGGGGGGGTCTGTCTGTGTAAATTCACTGTAAAAGGAGAAAGCTCACAGTGTTCAGACCCCTGCTCAAAAGCACTGGAAATTACTCCCTTTTTTTCCCCCTCACGTATGATGCGGGATCACCCCAAACAGAGACATTCTGGCATGTTCTGACCAAGTGAAAGACTGCCTCTTCCCTTAAATCTCACAGTTTTGGGTGTTTTTGGGGGGGTATGGCATGAAATCTGCCAAGAGATTTTTAATACTAGACATTACATGGCTCAGTAAATGCCTGACACTGCCAGGCAGGTAATTCAGGATTGTTACCAAAAAACCCAACAACTTTAAAAATGAAACAGAAATCCTGTTTGAATTTTTGAAAATTCAAACTTGAGCATTGTTTTTCCAAGTTCAACTACAGTAGAAAGGAGAGTTCAACGATTTTAACTTGTTTTAATTGTTCTTTACTACTCACAGGCATGAGAAAACACGCCTGTAACATAAACATTCAGGTTACCTGTCTATTGGAATACATTTGAAATCTAAACTCTGAGTACCTCACCCACCCTTTGTCACTCTGGAGAGAATTAAACTTCATATTTTAAAAAAGGCCCCTGTTTTTTCTGTCTGTCAGCTTTTCCAGTAGCTGGTACTGAATGCAACTAAAGAGTCTGGTGGGGAGTTTAACACCTGGAATCACCAAATTCTCACCCTTGGGTGAAAAGTGGAAGACTTATGGGTCAAGGGGAGAACAAAACACAGCACAATATTAGGTTGAGCTTCTGTTTGGAATGTCTGGAAAAATGTCAGTGTGTGGAATCACTCCATCCAGGAAAGGCAGATTTTACCCTTTGTTGTTCCTGCCAAATGGGAACAACCAATAAAACGAAAATATTGACCTAAAATCTCTCTGGACACTGCACATAATCAGCAGAATGGTCTATTACACGAGTACACTTCACATTAATAGAGTTCCAGGGATTCATGAGATTAAGAAATATCGCTGGAGACACTGGGCAAACTGGCAAGTCTGTTCCTTCTTGTGAAGCTGGGCCATTAGAAATGAATCCAGGCTCATTCTTAAGACTCAGACTGAGATTGCAATGTCTGCAGAGGAAGGGAAAAAAACCCCCTATAACAAGCAGCTCAATGCCACATGAGACATTGCCATGGCTGAGATAAATTATGACTGAAATTTAGTGGAGTGAATAAAATCTTCTAGACACAAATCCAGGGTGTCCCAAAACTCACAAAATACATTCAGAATTATATCCCCAAATTTGGGCTGGCTTTACAAGGTTTATTCAGCACCTGTCTCTAAGTCTTACCATGCCAAATCCAAGCCTCATGGGCTAGGAACATAGGCAGGTTAAGCAGACAGGTCTTTTCTGTGCTTCTCTTAAATTGGGTAATGTATGTCTTGCAAGATGGTCTTAATTATTTTTATGTGCACCAAAACTGTTCCAGAATTAGCAGAGAAAGGAATAACTGAACAGAAAGAAAATGTTATCAAGCGAGTGGAGCTGATGAGGACAGTTCTAAATTAGTTTTGTCAGCAGCATTTTTGGCTTCTGAGAATCTGAAGGGTCTCGTTTCTGAGATGTTGAGCCAGCAGTGGGGGAGTTGCCAAAAATAAAAGACAATTTAAGAATAAATATAAATCCCATCTAGTTTAGAAGAACTCGTCATAGGGTAAGAGTTTCCCACAGGATGGAGCCCAGTCAGGGAAATGGTCCTTCTAAGGACGTTTCCGTTCCGGAGGAATCCCCCTGCAAAACTCCAACGTGTTGTCACAGAGCCACTGTCTCCAGCTGCCAGAAAGAGTCCTATGAGAAAATGACTGCCCTGACATTTCCTCCTGAGGTCTCTTCTTTCCCATTTTCCAACTAGAGAGTCTCTGCCTGGGAGTGTGAGTCAGTGGCAAGAGCGGGATTCATCGTGGGGTAGACTCTGAGGTAGAAATACAGCTTTTCCATGGATTTCTACACCCCATTTGCTACTGCTTTACCAGCTTCAGCAGTGCTTAATGACAGGACTGACACCTGCCATATGCCTGCTCCCTCATCTCCTCGCCAGTGGGAGAAGTGGGAACAGTGGAGTGCTTTTTATAACACCCCCCCACCACCACCATGTGCTTAAAGGCACCCAGAGCTCTGCATGCAAATTAGAGAGAGATCAACATCCCAGACATGCTCCCTGCACTTTGTCTGGAGGGTTGGGACATTTGGGGTGGTCCCCAGCTGCTTGGGAAATCACCAGGAGATGGGGAGACGCGCAAGGAGGGGAATTTTACCCCCATTGTAGAGCTCCACCACACCAGGGGAGGACCCTGCACCACCCTGGCCAAAGATGTTTCTTGTGTTATTAACAGCAGCTGATAATTAGGAGTTGCTCTTGAAAGCCCAGGAGCATTTCTAAAGTCGAGGCAAGCTATAGGCTTGACTGACCAATTGCAAGACTTTTAACCAAGGACATTAAAATGTAAGTTTTTATGACTTCTGTCACGGAAGATGAGCTGTGCTTCGAAAACACCCAGGTTCCAGAAAACAGTGCATATGGAGGCGTTCATGGTATAAATAGGCTGAATTAAAGTAATCAGATTTGTAGGACAGTATTCAGAATGAAACTGTAAGGAACCCGGCCTTTTTTGTATGCAGACTAACCAAGATTCTTATGCTCGCCTCAAAGTGCTGGTCCATGGGAGTTTCCATGTCTTGATTCTCCAAGGAATCCCAGAAGTACAGCAAAAGCTGCAGGAACAAAAAAGACAGAAGGGTAGCAGTACTCAGAGGACCTAATTGCTGTTATTCACGTAGTGTATGACTCACTTTACTATCTCTCTGTGCCTGTATCTTTCTCTATTCTTGGTCTGCTTAGGTTGAACCTTCTCAGCAACACCGGTCATGTTTGGGCATGGTCACTGCCACCTCTCAATAAAACTATTCTGGGTTTTGAACAATGAGTGGGGCACTTGGTGGGTGCTTTGGACCAGGACTCGGGAAAATGGAGTTCACCTCTCAGGTGCAGCACAGAGCTCCTGCATGAACTTAAGCAGGTATTTAGCTGTGCTTCCACTTCCCATGTGCAAAACAAGTAGTTTTGCTTACTTTCTGTGTCTTGCCTAGTTGGATTTGAAATTCTGAGGTGCATGGGCTTTTTACAAATTGTATTTATCTTCGTGCAGCACCTAGCACAGGGGGACCTCAGGCGCAGAGTCTCTGGCATGAGGCTGTGTTACATCTACTGGTTAGGACTGGGTTTTGCCCAGTGTTGAAGATTTGCACATTGATTTGCACCTTTTTTCCCAAGCCTGGAGGACAAGCCAGCTTTGGAATTCAAAACTTAATTCAGGTAGTTTGTGAGGTTCACCAATGCTTCTAAACGCTTTTTTTTTTTTTTTTTTTTTTTTTTGGAAAGTCTGCCTCTTTAAACAGTGAGAAATTGGGAAATGGCATAAATGGAATCTTTTTTAGTATTTTGCTATCAGAACTTTACACAGCTCAGATTTTCACTTTAGATCCATTACAGATAAAATTACCAGTCTGGATTCTGTACTGAAGTTAGAATGTTGGCAGAACTGTTGCCCAGGTGTGGATTCCTGGATTCGGTCCCTGTTCACTCCTAAAGTTGACACCAACATTGTTATACACGTACCAGTGGGGGCAGAAGGAGGTTCTGGTATTGAGTCTGTTTTCAAATCACCCCATAAATACAGAAGTTTTTGCCCCACAGTCAATCCTGTTGCTCGAAAGCAGAAACTTGTGATTCAACAAATCTGACGGCAAACTGCTACACAGGAAAATTCAGTTTGAAGCTTAGGTGGTGGCTGTTATTCCCTCTTCTCCTTCTTCTGTGCCTTAAAACTTGCCCTTGTCTTCTCACTGCAAAGAGACCTCCTTTTAAGTGCATTTCCCCAAGGAAATGAGAATGTGTATCTACTTAATTTAAAAAGACTGCACATAACTGTGTTTTGGAAATTTTCTAATCTGGTGATGAGCTGCAGTCCTTCTCACTGTGCTGCAGACACTGTACCAAAACAAACCAGGTTTTTGCTGACACTCTTTGCTCTCCAAGTGGATTCTCATTTTCAGAAAGGATCAACACATCTTCCACTACAAAAAGGTCAGTCAGGTCCTTCTACCCCTCAGCAGATGTCTGAGCTTCGCTTTTTATTTTAACGGGAATTGGTATCACCAGAAACTGGGACACTTGTTTCAGCTCCTTAGAGAAATGGGAAGATTAAGATGAAGATTTCACACATCTTAAACCAAAATAAAGGTGCTGAGCCATCTTGGTAGAAGGAGAATATCAGGTAAACAGGGCTGGAGGCTGGTATTTAGTAGTTGCTGAGAGCAGCTAGATGGTAAACAGCTGAATTCACCTCTACTTGTCAGGAGAGCTGAAGAAAACCCCAAGTGATTCCTCTCTTCTTCATTCCTTACATAATGAAAAGTAGGCCATTAATTTAAAACTAATGGGTGATTCTGTGTGGGAATTAGCAGTGATGAAATGCTTGGACTCCCTGAAAATCATAATCAGCATGATGTTATCATTGCTTCACTTCAGTCCTTCAAAATACATTCTCTTCCCAAACTCTTCAAGTTAAATGATTTCATTAAAAACCTTTAGGCTCAGAAAATCATAGTTGTCATTTGTAATATTCTCAGCTAAAATTAGATACATGCTGTGCGAACTATGCTACAATTATGGTGGTGTCATTTGTACTGTTCTAACTGCTTTACAAATGTGAACTGTTTTTCCATCTGAATTATAGTATATATCTATTTTTATGCTTCATTTCTCTGCCTGTGATTTAATATTTTGTTTAAAGACAGCTGTATGTACATTTTATCCAATCCTGCTACCACCCCACTAAAATTTTAGACAGTTGAATAGAAGAAAAATAGCACACACCCTGTGAGTGCTTCAGGGTCCCATCCTTATTCCTATGCATATTTTAAAATAAATACTTAATACTTAACTTTTTTGTAAACATATCAGTGATATAAGTGCCAAATACATCTAGAGTGGTTTTCCTTTGATGGAATAATTAACTTGTCTTTTTTTCATCCTTAACTTTATTTCATTGCTGAAGCAGGTCCTGTGCAGTGGCTTTAAAACCCAAATAACTCTGATTTACCAATCAGTATTAGTCACACATTACCAACATACAGGTAAAATTTTCCACACCTGACATTAAACTGAAAACCATTTAGGACATATATTTGGATACGGGAATTTTTTTCCCAGTTTGCTGCTGTGTAATTAAGAAAAAAATCTTATGAAGATGCATTTTTCGTAGTTTCCTTTGTCAAACAAATGTAATGAGTCCACTATTGAGTGCTATTGCTCAACCTTAAACCCAGTGCTGGATAAAACCAGGTTTAGCACAGGTTCCATTTTGATTTTCTCAGGAAAACACTTCCTTTCACCTTTCAGTTTTTCAATGGTCATCAAAAACCCAAATCAGTAACGAGTCAAACTGAAACAGATTGCGCAAAATCCACTTCATGCTTGTTTGAATAACTTTTCCCTGGAATTCACACTGCAGATCTCCCGAGACCTTCTCGTCATATTGACATTTCCTCGTCCTGCTGGGTCAGAAACAGGGCACTGGATGTTCTTGTGCAGCCCAGAGCCTTTGCTTCTGACCACCACCAGGCAATGCAAGCAATTAACAGAAGCTTAAAGGCTCGCTGAGCTCCAAAGAATTGAAGTACATTTGGTTGGATTTTGGGCCTACAGTTTATGTGCTGTACCTTCAATCAAAGACCAGCAGAACTGTTTTCTCTAACAAGAAACTGTAGCCATAACTTGGAGGCCTTAACCTCCATTCAGTCCTTGTTCAAACAAAGACCAAAACAAGGGACAGGAATGAGGGAGGAATTAAAGGACCCCTTAAAAGAACACCTAAATAAACAGCAAAGTCCAAACTCAGCACGGCAAAGCTGTGGCTTACCTAGAGTTAAGCTGGACTTGAGCGACTTCCTGCAGATATTAAAAAAAACCCCAACAAAACCCAAACCATCCTGGCAACTTCAAAGGCAAGTCAAGCATAAATTATGTGTCTTAAAGAGAAAATAACTTCCTCTTTTTATTTTAATAATGTTAAATTCTACCACAGGTTCTTCTAAGGTCTCAGAAAGAATGGGGCCAGAAAAGTTTTGCAACCAAATTTCTCCTTTACAGAGATGAACTTCATCAATTTACACCTCTGTTAAATACATCATACTGGATAGCCATCAGTGGAACAGAGGTGTCAGTTTAGCAGTCATTTCTAAATATAATTTTGGTGACAAAAATGATTTATTTTAAACATTTTAGACTTTTTTTCTCTTTCTTAAAGGCTTTCTGAGATGGGTCTGCAGTATGATCTCGAGCACTAAATTTAATTAGACACAGGTTTATTCACTGCTGTAATCACTGTAGGAAAAATGGAATTGTTCCTTGCAGGGAAGCTGAGAGCAGAGTAAAGAAATCTGCTCAGAGGCTGAGAGCTTTTTATTTTGATTGCTGCAAAGGAATCTGTTGAGAAAACAGGATATTATTTGCATAATGCATCAAAATGACTGTTAGTTTTCCTTTATGAAGGCACAACAAACTTCCTGACACAGATAATATCCTAGCAACTCCTTGTGGTAACAGAGACACCATTCCAGCAACAGAAATATTTACAGTATGTTTTTATGGCATATTAAGTCTCAGCTATTTAAAAAGCTGGAGGAATTGTTGTGTATTTCTAAAAATGGATGCTTGAGAGTAAGCCTTTAGAGCTATGCATAGTTCAGAACCCAATTGTTTCTTTTTTTGTGAGATGCAGGGTGATTTTGGAGGAATATTTTTGAAAGACATGGTATTCCTGTCATTTTATATTGGGCAGTGTTTTCAACAAATTTTCAGCCAAGTGGTAATTTTTTGTTAGACAATGATTGGAGAATTTGGAGAAGGACTAGCAAAATTCAACTTTTACTAAGTAAATTATGTCATGAATATATATATAAAAAATCAACAGAAATCTGGGGTAAGGCATCCTTGAAAATCCCTACTTTAAGATCCAAATATTTAACTTTCATTTTATCTAAAACACGATTTATTTAAGAATAGCATAGCATATTAATCCTAGTCTATATACACAATTTATGGCATAGTCTGAATTTACACACAGTTTTAATCTTGAATATTTTTATCCTGTAGGAGATCTGCAAGAATATGAAACTCTTAAACGAAAAATGAAAGAATTTTGATAGTAAAGGGCTAGTTTCTGAACTGGCTTTATACTCTGGGGTTGGTTACTCATATCTGCCCATTCCATTGCAGTCAACAGGACTTCATGGGTGAGGAACTTCCTGAGGCCCCTTCCTGAAGGAAGTTTTGGCCACAGAAGGATGATTAGGTAAACGTGGAAGTGTCTCCTGAGCAACATTCTTCCATCTGTATGCCGAAGTGTCTTCGTGGTGCCTTGCCTCAAGAAGTGAATATGTAACCAGTCTAAAGCCGCATTAAGTAGGTGTGAAAACCCAGTCAGAAAGTCAATATCCACTTGTACTTCATAAAAACCTTCTTCTTTGGGTGCAGATCTGGATACTTCATTGTTTTTATGTTTTAAAACTGATCAGAAATATAAAATAGGTGAAGAAGTGCAGCCCTGTTTCCTGTGAATGAGCTCTGCTGTACACATTTCCCTGGCATCCCCGAGACCTGACGATACCTCTTTGGAAGGCACCACATTAATAACCCAGCATGGCAAACACTCGTATATTTATGCTTTTGCAGCTTCCCCATTGAATGAATTTAGTGATTCATTTGCCTGATGACCCAAGTCAGGAAAATGTGTGTTCAAAGTACCCTGTCATCAATCACTTTCTTAACTTTAAACACATGTCAGGTCCCTGTGAAGCTGACCAATCCTTTGGGTCACTCTGAAAACTGACTTTGGAGCAGCTGAAAGAAGTGGGATGTAGTTTTAAAGAGTATTTTAACCTAATCCTCCATTCCTCATGATAAAAAAGAATCGAGACTAGGCCGGTCAGCTTATGATTTTTCAGCAAATGGAAAATAAGGCTCAGCACACTCAGCTATCACCACAACCAGGAGCTGTAAGAATTCTGAAAAGCCTTCAGTGAACACAGGAATCCATGTGGAGTTTTGCTTCATTTGTTTCATTAACTCTGTCGGGAAATATGATATAGTGCTCAGGAACGTAAACACTCTGACTTATGAGTTTGTTGCCATACAAGTAAAGGGCTTTTTCTCAAAGTCATGGCAGACATGAGTGTACACAAAGATACTCTGCATAGCAGGGAAGGCCACCCACAAAGTTATGTGAATTTAATTTTTCTGATTCACATTCTTCCTCTCCCATAAAAGCCAAGGTGGGCCATGGCTGTTTTCCCATAAAGCGCTGAGAAAGCCCAACCCAAGTCATTTGGGCCTTGAACAGAGAACAAACCCACATACACCCCCAGCCCCCCCAAAGGATCCTCTTTTTGTACATCCAACAGGGTAGCAAATTCCCCAGAGGAAACACTCAGGCTGAGGGAAGAACTGCAAGGATGTTTTCCTTCTGCATTTTAAAAGTAGTTCCCCGGCTGACATCTGACCTGGCCCCCGATGCCAACCCAAAGCCCAGCCACGGGAGATGGCACTGCTGGAGAAAAGGCATTTTGGCTCTTGGCACCTTTGTTTTACAGCTGCTGAGGAGGCCCCGTGGGTGGTCGGGGCCTTTGGTTTCCCTTCTGCGGCCGATGGGAGACAGAAGGGAGATAAGAGAAAGGGAAAAGGGAGAGAGAGTGTCACAGAATGGACAATCTGAGACATGTGGAGCCAGCTTCTCTGAGAGCTAAATTAACTTGTCCCTGTTGTGCCAACTTACCATTTTGATGTCTTGTAAAAAGTGCATTTTATGTTGCGAAGAGCGAGGGAGCAAAATTAACCCCCAAACCCAAATTTCTACTGAGTACATGCTTCATCTTCCACTTTAGGACAAACATGAACCGAATCAAGAGCAGCACTGGTGAATTTTCTTAACATGGGTTAAAAACTTGTCCCTGCTCCTTTATTGGTATTTGTTGCTGTGTTTACCTGGAATTTGAGCAGACATTTCTGTGTTGTATGGCCAGCAAGCGGCAGTTCTGGGGTGTATGGAGCCAGTCACCTTGTCTG
This sequence comes from Corvus hawaiiensis, assembly GCF_020740725.1. NCBI lineage: Eukaryota > Metazoa > Chordata > Aves > Passeriformes > Corvidae > Corvus > Corvus hawaiiensis. Next base: position 63,455,822 of record NC_063218.1, on the reverse strand, counting down.
AGTGGTTTCAAATCCATGCAAAGCTGTTTCTGGCATTCCAAATATGTGTATACATAGGCATTGTCAGGCAATTTCTTTTTCAAGTTGCTACTGGCTTCTAGCAAAAATCCTGGGAAAAGGCTTGCTGTGATTCTCTGCAAGAATCACTGGTTTAGGAAGATGAAATTGGAAACTGGGGTATTCCTCTCTTGGAAGAAGTTGAAAACTACTTAAGCGCAGCAGATGTGCTTTAATTCTGTCTACGTCTTGCCCTGAAAGCAAAACTTTCTGGGATAGTTTTCCCTGAAAGTTTCAGAGAAAATATCCGTTCCCTTATAACCTTGACAGCATTGGTCCTTGATCTGCATCAGACAACAAATACACAGAGAAATTTTATAATCTAGTGGAGGCAAAATGAATTCCTCTGTTCCCCACTTTCTTTATTGGAAAAAAAAGAGAGAGCTTTGAGGACAAGCCTGTGCTTCTAAAGGAAGGTGTGAGTTCAACAAGGATATATCCCTGCTCACTGTTTGATGACATTAAGGGTTACCTCTCCAGCGTCCTCTTAGGCTTTTCCCAGGGGCAGCTACGAAGATGAAAGCCCTGGTGCTGTTCTGTCCCTGCCTGTGGGACACCCCGAGAGCCCCCAAAGGAGTCAGCCAAGGTCAGTCCTGTCCGTGTGGGGCTCTGCAGCCTTTCTGAGGGCACCCCACCCTCAGCTTGGGTGACCTGAACTCTGTCATGCACTGATGAGTCCCAAAGCACTCTGGAAGGCAATGCCAGGTAGACGTGCTGCTTTTCCTACTGTGTCTCCTCAGAAACTCCTGTTCTCCAAGCCCTGTGGTCCTCTTATTCTGCACATGATGTTCAAGCAACACGTGGAGATGGCAGAGGGGCAGCAACGTGGAGCAAGCAGAAATCCTTTACACTGTGTTTGCAATAAATCATTTCTGGTCGTGCTTAACAGCCACATCTCTGTGGAGTTCACTGACCAGAGGGGCCACATAACAGAGGGGATCCAAAGGCAGCAGCTGTCCCCTTTCCCTGAGGGACAGGGATGACCCCCACTTCGCAGGGCATCTGCTGCTGAGGGAGCAGATCCGCCCGGGACGATGCAGAGGGTGGCCCTGGGAGTCAATCTTGTGGTGTGTAAGTTCAAAGAACCTTATCCAGCAGCAGCCCCGTGGGCCTGCAAGTGCTGGAGGGCTCTGGGCCATGCTGAAGAGCCCGGGAGCTGCCTGAGGCAGGTGCAGAGGGCAGAGTTGGATCTCTCCTGGGTCAGGAGGGAACAGGCAGGGAGCCCAGGAATAGATGTGCTACTGTCCACAGGCCACAAAGCCCTTTCCTATCCAAAAGTTTGCACTGACAGTGTGGGACAGATCCTGGTTGCTCCAGTGGTCACAAGTGATGGATATCCAGAGAAGCTCTCTGAGCAGTGGGAAGCCAGTGGATCCCATACTGTCCTGAGCATCAAACCCTGCCAAAGTCTCAGAAGGAAAAAGAAGGTACTAAAAATCACTCATCCCGTCAAAGGCTGCATCAGATTGTCCCTCAGAGGAGGGATACAGAAGCAAACTGCTAAAGCAAAAATCACCATCTTTATGCTACCGGATTTTGACAGAAAGTCTCCAGACTGACCGAAAATGCAGCCCTTGGGCTGGTGTTCATTGTTCTGACTTCCTGAGGGTGAGGAGCTGCTTCAGCTGCTCACACACCTCTGCCTCATGCCCTGTGAGCCACCCCAGCCTAGCTAAGATACCCACGTGCTGGAAGACTTACAGCACACACCTGAGGCTCCAGGCAGAAGCCAGGCAGGATACTTTGGAGCATCTCAGATGGGCTGGGGGGGCACCAAGATCTACCTCTTTGCATTGGCTTTCCCTCAGAACTAAAAATACCAGACAAAACACAGTGATGGGCACCGTGAGGGAAGCACAGAAAGAGAGGGAGATCCCTCTTTTTTCCCAGGCACGCTCATGATCAAGCCCAAACTTCTCCTTCTCATCACTGTGTTCGAGCAACTCTTCATTTACTGCAGCAGGATCTGAATTTTCCCCGTGGAACTTGAAGCTGGCTTCCCATGGGGACCCGTGTGATCTCCAGGAGTTAACATCCTGAGGCCGAGTTAGCTTTAACACCTCCTCATTGAGTGGGTAAATATTTACATCCAATTGTCCAGACTTTAGCATAACAACTTCAATTCCTCCTGGCAAGAAAGCCAGCACAGGTCACTTTGTCAGTGACAAGGCTTCCAGATAGTTCAACAACACTCACTGGCCACTAATTTATATGCATTATAACTCAGGCTTAAGAACCTAAATAGACCAATAGAATAAACTTCACAGACACTAAACACTTATTTGCTGTGACACTATTTACATTTGGGTCTACAGAAAGCAGTAAATCAAAGAGGGACTTTGGAAGAGGAAGAAGAGAGAACAGTGTTTCCCAATATTAATATTTAATGTCCTTTCAGACATATGCACTATTTGATGCAATTCCTAGAAAAGGGAATTTTTCATGACTTGAATGAGCCAAATAATTAATGGCTAAAAATGTTACAACTGCTTTTTCTGGCATAGTCGCAGGGCCTACTGTGAGATTTTAGGGCCTGGTGTGAAAAAAAAAACAAAGGAAGATGCATAAAAACGGATTAGAAGTGATTGTTCATGTGGCAGAATTTGCAAATTGAATATTGCAAAATTATTTCCAGGAGTGCTATGAATTCTTCTGTGTGGGAAATAAGTTAAAGAGAATAAAGAATGTAAATAATAGTCATCGAAAAGGGCACTCTTCCCAAAACTAGGCTGGAAAAACCATCTGCATAATCAAAAAGTTTGGGGGTTTGAAATAGGTTTTTTTTGGTAAAACTAAAAGTGAGCTTTGAAAACAGTGAAGCTGAACAGGCAAGAAGTACAGCTACAATTCCAGGGGTCATTCGTCTCTGCCATGGGGAAAGAAATAAATCAACTTCTGTTAATGTTCCTGGGTTTTAGTGTCTGGTGCTCAAATTTTGTCACCATCTTTAATTTTCATCATATGATTTTCATCAAACGATTTTAAATGATGTCGTTTATAACCATGTATGGAAAAATCACTTCCCATTCCTTTTTCTGCATGCAGCAATGTTCGTACCAATGTACGAGCTCCTTTTTCTGCTTTGAACCTGGTACTTCTATATTTCCCAAGGTGTTTTATTTCAGGAAAATGATCACGAAGATAGGTTGCATTCTTGATTGCTTTTGTATTTCCTTAGTTGTTGTATCTTTTATTACTTTTGGCAACAAATCAAAGCCAGGAGAGGCGTCTTTTCATTTGCAAGCAGGGAGTGTTATACACACCTTATCACTTCATTAAATCACTTGTTGTAGTGATTTCTCAGCTTTTCTTGGCTGTTCTTCCAGTCGTTTTTGAGTTTTCCCAAACATCACAGGGTACAATTAGTGCTAATAGTCAGCCATTATCTACATCGTTTTTCAAAAGGGAAGTATTTGATACAATTTACAGTGCAGGCGATCTGTCAGCTAATAGAGCCAGCCGGAAATGTAGACTTTTTTTCTTAGCTCTAAGTGCTGCTATTTTACATCCTGTTTGGTACTGAATAAACGCAATGCTTAAAGCTGGAGTATATTTTCTTTGTGGGCACACAAGGAGGGAAGGTACAAGCCCAGATGGATTTCTCATGGCAGCAGACTCAGCAAATGTTTGTATTAATCCCTCTGAGGGCATTGAGAGAGACCTCGATGCCTTTCAGGGCAGACGCCGTGGTGCTTCCTCTCCATGCCAGAGGAGTTTTCACTCTCATAAATAAGAGACCTTATCTCCGACACTGAAAATTAAGGATATTTTCAAACCAGCGCTATCAGATGGGATGCAGCAGGAGGCAGCCTCTCAGCTTGCCCCGCGGGTGTCAGCATCTGTGGTGCTCTATCACACAGCCCAAGGCTCCAGCCAGGCGTGGTGCCTCCTTCCAAGTGCTGCTCTTGCTCGCTGCTTCCCATTTTAGGCAGAGCAGCCACGAGAAACTGTCCTGCTCTGGAGCTATTCTTACAAAGACAATGTCCTGACATTTTTTCATCTCTGTATTGCTACTGGATTTGTGTACTTGTGTTTATATACATTTTAGATTCAAAGGGCTCCCCTGTGCTGGAGTACATCCAGGCTCACAGGCGAGGTCACATCAGAGAGAGGTCTCCTTGACAGCTTCTTGGGGAAAGGCATTTTCTGCACTTTCTGTACTGAGCCCGGGGCTACGATCCATCACCAGAGGAATCTTTGATGGGGATGGCCAGATCTTCAAAACATGCAAATCAAAGCAAATATTTTGGAATTATTATGGTGTAAGAACATGTCCTCATCTAATACTCTCTCATCCTGGGAGCTGCAGAGGTAAGAGGTCACTCTTCTGCCCCAGCCCAGAAAAACTGCCTCTGACAGGGGCAAACCTGTAACCAAAATAGAAAAGGCTGTGCTAAAATATTGACAATTCAGTGTGAAAATGGAGAAATATAGGGCTAGTCTTAGTCACAGGGTCCTGATCCCACTCTCAGACACCTTGACATTTTTAGGCTCTCTAAGTGATGTGGAAATCAAGATCAAGTGAAAATTGGTGTTCAGGGTGTCTCCAGTATGAAGAACAAAGCCAGTGGCAGCCCCATTAAGCTGGAAGGAGGAAAGCAGGATCTTCTCAGGGACACGCTGAAGGACTGATTGGAGGTACAGCAGGAGGGATGGAATAAAAAAGAATTTTTCACTGATAAAAGCTAAAGGAGGCCAGGATTTCTAAACCAATACTAATCACCTCTCTGAAGGCTGACAGACTAAGGAAAATAAATAAATGCTGGAAATAATTACTGGCTACAGTAACATCATTACAAATATTGCATATCACTGGAACTGTCTCCTGATCTTTCATCATCCAAGTAACGATTCCCCAGGAAAATAGATCTTACAGCTACCAATCTCTTCAGGTGATTGAAGCATTGAGGCTTTCCCTGGGGGCTCTGACAGATACTGTTATGCTCAGGTCAGACATCTGTATTCAAATATCTTTATTCTGCCTGGGAATGTGTGTCCTGGCAGTGTCCTGCAGGCTAAGAGAGACTGCAGGGACAAAGGAACTGCAAACTCTCTGGGAAATGCTGTCCCCCTCAGTTGTACTATCTGATATTGAGCCACGGGTATTTTATTCTCTCCAACCAATAAAATATGGATTTGAAGGCACAGCTTTGCTAAGTCAGGGTCATAAACAGTCCACACAAACTGAGCCTGAGAAGTTTTCCAGGGAACTGAATTCCCACTGAAGGAAGGTTGAAGCTGCCCATTTTCCATGTGAACTGGGTAATCATCTTCTTTCCTCTGCTAGGGAAACTGAAGTCACCAAAGCAACTAAAAATCCTACTCTGCTAACAGATAAACTGGCATTTATATAGATGCAATTGCAATTTACCTCTCAAAACAAGCTCGCTAGCCAATGAAAAGGTGATATTCTAAAGCAATAACACTCTTTAGATTATGAATCATACATTTGTGTTTTCCTCTCTGGTGAAGGCTTTAGTGAAAGAATATGTGCAGAAAAATTAATGCATCTCCTCGAGATGGGAGATGCATGAAAGTGCTGGAGCTGCTTTCACCTGTGCTGGGCTAAATCAGGGGCTGCTGTGTGTATCCAGACTAGATACCTCATGTTAAAATATGATCCCTACAGTGCAAGAGCAAGTGCCTTGATCGCACTATTTTATTTCAGAGTGGTGGTTCTCAGCCCTCCTGTTTGATGGCTTCGTAATAGCCTGGGGTAGACCCCAGTACTGCTCAATTTTTTCTGTGCTAACTCACATTTTTCTTTGCTCAGTTTTTCCTGACCAAACCAGACTGGGATTTAGCATCTTTAGTGTTTCAAATGAACACCAGCCTGGAATAACTTGAACTGTTATTTTCTAAGACCTTCAGATTTGTCACTGGAAGGCAAAGCAGTGGCATGACCACGTTCCAAACAGCTCTAAGGCTAAAACAAAAGCAATAATACAAATACACATCAAGGACTCCTGTGCTTTTTCACCATTCCTTTCACCATCCCACACACATTTCTTGATGTTCCAGCCGTTCTGAAACCTCCTCCCAACATTTGTGTAAAGCAAGTAATTCCAGTTTCTGCCTCTGTGCCTCAGGTCACTACACGTTTAGGTCTTAGTGCTTTGAATTAATTGCATGTGAACTCATTAATCCAGAGAGCAGTTTTAAAAATGTGTGTTGTTTGATGAGGGGATTGCAGAATCAGACCAAGAGCAGGGCTCTGTGAAAACTGGAATAATTTGGGAGGTGGAAGAAAAGCTCACATGAATTGTGTTGGTCCTTCAGGACTTTTTTGGTGATGGAAATTTGAGGCACCTGGAGTCCACCTGAATCTTGGCCCAAGGAGCACCAAAGGACATTGTCGGGCACACAGATCCGGTGACAGCAAAAACACTGGCTGGGGCTCAAAGGAAACAAGTGTCTCTCTTGTGTCTCAAGACTAGGAATTAATAAAAATATTCCATTAAAAAGGGGCATTTTCAGACACATGCCTCAAATCTCAATATAAAAAATATCTGGTGATGAACAACCACAGAGACAAACATCAGGTATTTGTACCCCTGCTTATACAGTTACTACATTTTCTCTACTTTTCTATGACCTTGCAACTTTCTTTTATGACAATGGAGAAATTAATTTGATCACAACACATGCTTTGACAATGAGCACTTGGTTTCAAATGTCAAGTGCCACAAAAAGAGAGGCTTATTTTAAAAATTTGCTGTCAGTGGAAACGGGTGAAGACCCAGAAGGCCTGGCAGGATATTTATTGGTCTATCAGGCAATCTGAAAGTACATGAATACGAGCAGAATCTCAGATTCTATTGTTGTTTCCAGTAGGACATATAAACCACCATCCACATTTTCCAAAACAAAGAGAGCAATAACCTTCTCCCTGAATTTCCTATCACTGAAATAAGCAGATTTCAGCTGCTCTCAGCTTCACCAGGCTGAACTGAAACAGAGCAGTCCTATCTGTAATTATAAATTCATAAATCACTCATCCAGATTGTGTATTTTTTGTAATTCAAGGTAGGCAGGATGTGTTATGCTAACTTCTAAATCCAATCCATGACCTCCTGTGTTTTGAGAGCAGGGCCAAAGATGGAGCTGGAAAATGAATGTCTTGGTGTTACAAGACATAATGTGCATTTGTGAAATACAGTTTGGAAAGCGTTGCAGAGTGGCAGCCATGCACAGGAAATTTGATATGTAACAGATTTAGAACAGTTATAAGGAACAACTTCCTTTATGATGACGTCTAGGAAGTCATTTATCATCTCACAGAGGAGTCTGGCACCTTAAAGTGTTTATCTAAGGAGAGGAAATGAACCCCTGTCATCTAATAGAAACAGTATTTGATCCATCTCACAAAGATGTACACTGGTCAAAGGAATTTTAAATAATCCTCAGCTCCAGCATTTGGCTATACCTGCTTCTTGTCTCCAGGAAGCTCTCAATCCATTACTTTCCTGGTGTTTTCCTTTCTTTTCAATCCTTTCCTTATTTAGACAATCTCTGGGTTTGAACATTATCCAAGATTTATTCCTTTTCAGATTAAATTAACAAATACATCCAGTTACCTTGAGTTAAATAGCGGGTGTACTTTAAACACACCAAAAATTTCGTTTTCAGGAAGAAAACTAACTTGGATTCACTAAATATTCCTGAAGTTTATTTCACAGACTGCAACACAAAGGCAGTTTCAGGGACCACTGCTTTTAGTTTGTGATCCAAAGTCCATTAAAACCTTTCCACAGTCTTCAACAGGGCTTTGATTAAGGCACGTGGGTGGGACCATCACTGAAAGCTTTGCTGCAAGTAGTGTGTTATAAGGAGAAATTTATTTTAAATGAGCAGAGAATAAAGAGGAAAACCTGGAAGAGAGGCAAAAAGGAGGACAGGATGGGAACAGGTTTGACGGGAAGTATAAAATGGAGTGAAAATAGCAAGAAAGCCCACGAGGAGAATGGAGAGCCAGAATGCACAAAATAGTAGATTTATTGGTCCTTTGAGACAGAGATTTAAAATTGATTTGTGGGCTGAGAAATCCAAGCAGGAATCTGAATAAGACACCAAGAACAGCAAGGAATTGCGATGACTCTTCCTGTAGTATTAGGGATGGATGAGAAAATAGGTAGGAAGGAGATCTGGGAAAAAGCAGCTCTGCAGGGCAGGTTTCACCAAAATCCTGGAGCTTCAAGTCTTATTTGCTAAGTTTTGGTCGTGACAGCTTTAACTTGGGAAAGGAGCAGCCCAATGAGATCCCCAGCCTGCTGTCTTGAGTTTCCATGAGGGTAAAAACTAAAAGAAAAGTGTGAAATTTGGTATCTCAGAGAATGTTTGCACTTTTTAAGGGCTTCTTCTGCACCAAACAACCAGATGGAAATGTCAATTTCACAGGACAAGTGTGAGAGGTCATAGGCTCAAAGTGATCAGTACTGAAAGTTGTAATTAATTCCCCAAAAGAATGAAATAGAAACTGAAAAATTGATACTGGTCTGCAGTCCAGGCAAGAAAAGCAGAAGAAATAAGATGGAGACTAAAGGATATGATTGTTTTCCTTGTGAGGGGAAAAAAATATATGTAGTGAAAATAAAAGTTGAGCAAAAGTTATTGTCAAAGAGCAGCTTCTGCTCACAGGGCTGTATGGAAGCAGCTCTTCAGGGCTTATTTAGAGATGATTGCTCTCTAGGGCTTCAGACACAAAATACTCTTGTGAAGTGACCAATAATAACTGAAACAGGTCGAATTTCTATTTTGGGGACAGTGTTGATTGCCTCAGGTAGTGCAGGTGAGTTCTAGACCCTTCAGTTTTCCCTTTCACTCGGGAGCCACTGCATACAAGAATTTTCCTTGAAAAACAAAAAAAAGCAAACAAAAAGAGAAGACAGAAAGTTATTTTTCTGTTCCCTTTTACCTAAATCTCTCTTTTCATGGTGGTTCATCATGACCACCACTGTGTGGTACCTTCGAGCTTCCCACCTTTAGGAGCCTGCAGAGTTCAAAGCTTGTGATGCCTTTACAATCCTGTCAAGTTCAGCAGCTCCCTTCAGCACTGCTCTTGGCTTCCCCACAGGATTTACACCTCCTGGACTCTATGCCTTCCCCCATGGCACAGAGAGCTGCTGGGACAGACACCCATGCTTTGTTCTTGGTGCTAAATTCATCACGTTCTCACCCGACAGGATCACAGGGTTTATTCTGGCAAATTCCGCCTCGTGTTCCCTGCCTTCTTCCTCTCCTACCTGTCGTGGGGCGTGGCCTTTGCTGTTACCCACCTTCCACCTCCCCCCAGCTTTCAATTAATGAGTTTATGAAGAATGTAATTATCTGCCTGAGCATCTTCCACTCTGTCCATAACCCATTTGAATCCCTCATTAAAAACATTTTTAGGAACTGCCAAAGGAAAGAGGGGGGGAAAAAAGCTCCTTCCCTGTCCCCAGTCTTGGAAAGAAACTCTTCAGGTGACAGGAGGTTTTAGCTATGGACATTTTTTTATGTGCTCCATGCTTAATTTGGAGAGAGTGTCATCTAATTGCAGCACAATGGCAAATCAATTCAATTTCCCCTCTGACACCACTTGCTTTCTTCTCTTACTTTCAGTGGGTTTACACTGAGAGCTCATTTGGCTGTGCTCTCCTACCTGCCTGAACTGTCCTCCCCTGACCTGTGCTTGTCTTTGGAACAGCACATCAGAGGCAGGAGTTGAACAGGCGTTGCTGGACAGGAAAAGGATAAGTGTCCCGAGTCCAACGAGCCTTTTACGTTTATCTCTTCTCCGTGTTCCTGAAGTGCCAGCAAAACCTTAAATCCACTCTCTCAAGTACAGAACATCTGTCTTCCCCACAAGTTAGCCAAGCTTTTCTTCCTTAACAACCTTACTTGGAAATTGCTCCTATGTTTACTACCTTGGTGAAATCTCAGAGTTTGAATTCCCAGTCTGGCCTTAATTTTCCATCTTCATTCTGTGTGTGCCACTCTCACTGTGGTTTCCTGTTCGGTTTCATGATGATTCATTACACATTTTCACTACTTCTAGAACTAAAACTCTTTCCTTCAATGAACTAATTTCTCTCCTTCAAATAAATTATCTGATTCTTTCCCCCTTCTCTCTTCACTTTTCTCTTTTTCCCTCAGTAGATCCTGGCTTTGGCTGATTTGTAGCAAGAATTCCTGAGAAAGGCTGATTCCTCTATAGCTGTGTGAAATAGATGCTACGGCCAGGCTGCAGACTGTTGTCCCTTAAGTCTGCATAAACCCTGAGTAATACCCCTGAAACCAAAGGAAACAGATTTCAAGTTACCAATCCCACGTTATACCTTTCGAGCAGTGAGTTTCATGTCACTTCAGAAGAAAAGAGGCCAACTTCTCAACTAGTCTTGCTCCTTTTGTAGTATTTTTGTAGGAAAACATGTTCAGCCTGATAAATTGTCTGAGCTAACACGTAAAACCTCTCTCTTTAGCAAAATGCACCTGCTGTATGTCTCATGACCTCTCCTGATAAAGCATTTGATGGCAATTCACTACAAATCCCAGCCACTCTGAGGCCTAAATGTAATTTTTTTGTGCAAAATATTTTCTCTTCAATTCATCTCTGGTATAAATCCATCAGTTTTTGTATCATTTCTATTCTGCAAGTCTGTGACTACAGTAGAAGTGAGGCTCTTGTCTCCTCCAAGGATAGTGTTTATATGATTGTGTCATTCGAATGGAGTCAGTAAATACAATCACTTGCTTCCACTTCAGTGCGTCCGACTTTCGATACATTCATCCAAAAATTTCAAATCTTTTAAAATCTTGTACCATCCATCAACCTTTCAATGCTTCCAATTTTAGCATCTGCCAGCTCTGGATGTTGGCACTCTCCCATCACGATCATTTCTACTCTACTCATCATTCGGCCCTCAAGAGTAAGGGATTAGAGAAAGCCTAAAAATACCATGAAGGATGTCATTAATTTCAGTCACTTCCCTGGAAACCCAGACACTGCACATTCTGTTCAGACCTTTGTCCACCTCAGACTGTTCTGCCTTTCCACAGCTGCCTCCAAGCCATGGTGCTCCTCCTCAGGAGCACAGGGAGCACGGTGAGGCTGTCCCAGAGCCCTTCACACACTTTCCTGCTCTCCAATATCAAAAGCTAAATACTGCTGAGATAATTCTGTCATTGCCTGGTGGTGCCTGAGAAAATTATTTCCCTAATGTTTTGGTTCCTCATCTACTTTCTGCCTACTCCGTGTCTATAAATAGGGTTAGTGTCATTTGAGCAGGGAACTACAGCTTCGTGCTCAAGGTTTATTTCTGCTCCTCTAATCATCCGGTAATGGACTATGTTGTAACATTCCTCTGCATCAAAAGGAGTAGTCAGCATTTATTTTTGCTCCAGAGCCTGAAGGCATCCTAAGAGCTTCAGAAAAGAAGCAGGAAACCCATTGCCAAACACATAACCTGCCATCACCAGATAGAAGGATAGCTAATGGCCCAGAGTGGGTGAGTGACAGAAAGTGAGGAGAATGATTAAACACAAACAGATAACCAAAACAACAATGGCATCATGGGTTCTCTGAGCGAGGCCATGAGCAGTGTCACCGAAACTGTCTGAATGAGCAGTTCATTCCCTACTGGTTTGTTCGAAGAGGATGCACTTCTGAGTATTTGCCTGTACCATTAAGATTGTTTCTTGTGTGCTAACCAAGAAAGGAAATAACCTCTGAAGAGTTTGGAAAGTGGTAAAGGACAAAGCTTAGTCCAATGTGATTTTTTTCCAAGGGAGAAGGACAAGGCACAAGGGGAAAGTGGAGTTGCTCACAAATGAAGCAGAGAACTGTATCAAGGACACCCACTGGTGCCACTTGCTGAGTACCCTAAGCAAGATCACTGGGATGAGCTTTAACAGTGGTTGGGATTTCTTCATGTTTTTCATCCTTATTCACAGAAGTTTACTTGAAAGAATTTTGAACAAAATATTTTTGGTTCCCCACACAGTGTCCTGCTGCAGTGGGATCGTTTGAGGTCAGGACTGTCCCGGTGTAACACCGGGCTGTCTCTGGAGATGATTGGACACCAGGCAAGGCTGCAAAGCCTTGGCAGAAGGGCCAGGGCAGCACTGATGCATTATCTGCAGGAACACAGCTCCCCCATTTCCTCATGCGGAGAAAAGGTTGGGAATAACGACGCAGGCCCTGCTCAGCAAGGCCGTGGCCCTCTCGCAGCCTCTCTAATCTGCAGCATATTTAAAGATCAGACCACCTTCAAAGCATCACTTGACTTTATCTCTCCTTGTGTCTGTTCACACTGTCCTGGCCAAGCTGTTTTACTGCATTTTATCTGCAGGCTCGCTGTGACTCATGCAGGACGTGGCCACCCTCCCACTGGCGTGGTCTGTCACCGTCCTGCTGCGGCCCCGTTCCTGCTGCCATGACTGGAATTGCTGTGGCATGTGCTGTAGCTCAAGATGAAATACAGCTTCCCACAGCAACCTTCAGTTCTCATCATTTCTTAGGCATGTTTTATTGAGGACCCTTAGGCCTGGCATGAGTCCTCTCCCCACGTCACTCAAGATGAATACCTGTGGTTTCATAAGGGAAAAGGGACAACCCACGCTGCTGTGATGGCCACACCAGTTACAATCCGTCTCCTGCTGTCCAGAGGACCAAACACTGCTGAGTTAATCCTTTGTTGAAGGGTTATGTACCCAGAAAAGAGCATGAACTAGCCATACAGGAAAAGAAAACACCTGTAGTACTGAAAACTAGCAGTTTGCTATACTCATAACTCCGAGGTGGGAGAACCTATATATTATCTTACTGATTCTGGAGGGGGAGCAAGTGTGTTATAAGTTTGCACTTCACAAATTTTGTGAAGTCTTCCTGAGGACAAAAAAATGAGACAGACAATCCTCAGACAGACAACCCTTCCAATGAGGATTAATCTAAAATAAGTGGACTAAGAGCTGAGTTTTCTGTGTTCACAAGAGAGAAATATTCCTGTGTTATTCAGTGTTTGTTAGTAAGAAATCAGGCAAACCAAGGCCAGGATCAGTAAACCATGTAAAAGCCTTGCTTAACTCTATCCTTAAGCAGTTAAGCTTTTCAGAACATGCCTTCTTTAGCCCCACACTAAGTCCTGTTGCCCTCAGTTTCACATAAGCACAAGACTTCTGGTGACTCTCTGTGAAAAGTTATGCCAAAATACACAGCCCAGAAAAGTTCAGAGGCATCAATAAGCTTCCCCTCTGTATTTCTGCACAGTCATAGATATCTGAATCTGCCTTTCAACAGGTGATGTTTGGACAGTATTTTTCATTACAAATCTCACCCACAACAGCAAATTAAGCTGAAAGGAAAAGAATAAAAATTACTTTTCTGTTTTCAGTAAGAATTCCCATGCTGTACTAACATGAGGGCATCTTGCCAAGAAGTGTCAAGCTCCATCTACTGGCATTAAAATGAATTGGTAACTCGGCACGCCGAGTTTTGGGTCTATCTACAAGAAACAAACACGCAATTTCACTGTCTTTGTAGAATCTTAGTCCAGTTCCATTATACTATACGTTAATACAGCCTCTTTAAATATCAGCTGTATTTTCAAACTCTTGTGACATGTGCTGGGTTATGTGAGAACAGGAGAAAAGACTTTCACTGCTTGAGGTGCTGGGCTGTGCATAAATAACAATTTCCATACAGCTGAACCAGAGAAGATTGTAGGGCTCTGCTTCATGTGGTGCTCACATCCCAAAGACGGATTTCCACAAGGCTGTGACCTGCCTAGCTCATCCTTAATTCAGCAACTCCTTAGTGGTATCAAGGAGAACAATTTATACCTGTGAATAGTTCCCCAAATGATTACAAAGGGAGGGGAGATCTCCCTTCAGCTGCCAAGTGTGAGGCGGCAGGGAACAACAGCAGGTGAGGAAATGTGGGCTGCAAAAAGAGACACATCCTTTCACCAAGAAGACAAATTAAATTTTTTTCTCCTATCAGTTTTTAACTCAAACTCTTAATTTCTGTATACACTCTGCCTTTTCATATACACTCTGCCTGCTCTCAGGAATAAAATTTCAGAGACCGGAAATAAATTCAGTGATTGTTTTGAAGAAGGGTAAACTGCTACTTGTACCTGTTTTCATGTCAGGTGGGGCTTTTGATAACCTAGAGATAAAAATACACCACACTAAAGTCACGCTGAGTTAATGGGCACCATTGCAAGTGCATGTACTCATGATAAAATGAAATCAGTCAGCTCAAACACAGAACAGCAAGGCTTCTGTAATAGGGCATCATGCAAATTCAAATTGCTTTCAAGATATTGAAGATACAAAAGGCTTGAAGAAGTGCATTTCTTCCTGACTGGTGTACAATAAACATCATAGATTTTTAATCTCATTGAGCCAAAAAAAAGAAAAATAAGGAGAGAGCGGGAACAGCCTTGACAGGAATCTGGTGTTCAGAAAATTCAACAATCAGAAAAGTCTGTGATTAGTGTTAATAGAACATAACATCCTATCCGTTTCTTGTTTAGTTACTTTTGAGGGAACATTCTTGCCTGAAATTGCATCCTGTTTCCAAAAAAAGCCTCTATGCTGAAGCCTTACATGTACCAAGATTAGGAAAGTAGGTCGAGTGAGTCCTGTTGGTGCGCAGGGTAAGTCAGCTGAGGGGATGTGCAGGTTCCAGCTGCCACTGGGACTCCCCCCGCTCATCTGGCCGAGATGCTGCCCTGCTCCCTCTCTCTTGGAGCACCTTGCAGAGCTCATCCTGCGTGAAGCTGGAAATCCGAATCCCTTCCCCATTTCCCCGTGGTTTGTGCTGTTGACCATCAGCTCCACGCTCCAACCTTCTCCTCCCTTAGCTTTTCTGACTCTGCCCTCTCCTGGCTAGTTTCCCTCCTTGTTGTTTCCTCCTTCCTGAGGCAAGGATTGAGGGGAACCTCACCAAGAACAGCCCTTGGCCCCTCTGACCCCACTCTGTGTATTTAAATAGGTGCAGCTATTGGAAAAGCATCTGTTTCATCACACCTGACAAGTGCTGGTGACTACATAAATAATGTATCTCCTATTTTTCAACCAGCTTTATTCTCTGGGAAGTCCCATCCCAAGGCATAGGGTCATTGAAAAGATCTTCCCTGGGTTCTTCTCTCAAGCTTAGGAACAACAGCAATATAATTTTATAACACTATCCATAGGAAAATTAATAAAAGCAACAACTGAAAATACTGTGAAAACATTATCACTTTTTGGGTTTTGTGGTTTGGTTTTTGCTTGGGTTTTTTTGTGGGTTTTTTTTTGTTGTTGTATTTTTGGTTTTTTGGGTGTTTTTTTTTTGCTGCATCTCTCTTTCTCTTTTGGTTTAGACCCTCATTTCAACTAAAACTCACCAACAATCAAATCTATTTTGCCCAGCTCTGCTCTTGGCAAATGCTCTCCTGTCAC
The DNA here is from genome assembly GCF_020740725.1 of Corvus hawaiiensis. Classification (NCBI taxonomy): domain Eukaryota; kingdom Metazoa; phylum Chordata; class Aves; order Passeriformes; family Corvidae; genus Corvus; species Corvus hawaiiensis. The sequence continues at coordinate 63,440,339 of NC_063218.1, read as the reverse complement.
CCTGAATCTATTCCAAAATCCTTGGAAAAGTCTTGACCCTGGACTTGCTCATGTCACTCCGTTCATAGCCTCACTCTTCCTCCTCTTTCAACCTCCTTCAAAACCACTCTTTGACGTTCCTCCAGTGCTTCTTACTGAGCCTGACAACTTCTCTCAGACAAGCCATGGAGCTGTGTCTTACAGAGATGTCCTTGACTGTCTCATTCATTTTTTTTTTGTATATTGATATACATCAATACCTGATGTATAAAGGATTTGCCTGTAGCAGCCTCTGACTTCTTTAAGCATCCTGGAAGTTTTTATTCAGCTGTAGATATGGAGGTAATCTCATTCAAGGAAATAGGACTAACCAACTGGGACTCTTGAGTTTAATATTGAGGTCCTTAAATAGTCAAAATGTGAAATAAACTAAATACAAGAAGCATACTTTGGTACTTTCATAACATTGAGACAGTATTCCAGTCATTTTTCTCAGAGTGCTCAGTGGGAAATGCTGGTATCTCAAATCACATAATTTGTCTTCACTAAGAGCAAAATTCTCCTTTAGTATTTCCTGGAGCAGCCTAAGGCACTGATAACTCTGGAAAGAAGAGAGCTCATGAGTCAAATATGGGGAGCAACAGTGCTCCAGTATCCAAACAACTCTATGCTCCTTATTTTGCCTTGCCAACTTGTCATGAGCAGACATTTTTCTTCAGAGAAATCTGTGTGAGATAGAGGCAGAAATATTTGGGGAATCTGGGCCTGAATTCATCTGATAAGAAAGCAGAGGGCTGGGTGGCAACTTCTTATTATTTCTGAAGTGGGAGATGGCACATAACTGGGGAAAAGCCCCTCTTCTCCTGCCCCTCTAAACACAGAATTGCAATGTTTTGTCTTCAGAGTCCCAAAGGGGATCTCTAACCTGGGCATGGGCTTCAAGAATATTTTAATGTACCCTGGCAGCTCATTAAAATAAATGCAGGGTGATGAGAGAAAAAGATAAAGAAATAGTCAAGGATCTTTATTCTTCTCACTCTGGTTATTCCTGTTGTCCTTCTGTCCCTTGAAAAAACCAGGCTTTTAACAGCACTACCTAATAGAGTAGGATATAGCAGAGTGTACCACAGACAGGAGTTCATTCTACCCTACATTTTGCTGTTCTAGTTGGTGCTGCATGTTTTAAATCTACAAACTGTTCTGCTGGGTATATTTAAATGCTGGGTGTATTTAAAGGTTATTTTATAGATAACCTTTCCTCTGCAATTATTCCAGCAGTTCTCTCTTTTGCCCTGGCATCCATCCCCTCCTGAGCATTGCCACAAAGCTCCCTCCTATTTTCCTACCGCTCTGACCATGGCCCTCCTCTCTTTGAACAATGCCACATCTCTGCTGTATCCAGCAAAGAAGACTTGTTGTCTTCACCTTGAAATCCTCTCAGAAGTGCACCTTGCTTATCCCTGCTCTCTGCTGAAATACCAGTGGGCAAAGGCAACATCGTGGACGTTTGGAGACTGAAAAATTCGTTTTCCTGTGAACTGGGATGGAGAAGAATCTGTCCATGGATTTTCTCTCTTCATCTTCTTCACTCTTCCTGACCAAACTTTCCCTGGGAAGTTTCACTAGATTTTCTTTTTTTTTTTTTTTTAATCTGATGCGAAATGTTTGACTCCAGTTAAGAAAACATACTTTGATGGAAATGCATTTGGCTGAAACTGCTCCAAAGCATCAGCTCTAATCACCTCTGACTTTCAACCAACCCCTGATAGCAGCCTCCCACTGCACACTTGGTACTTTTTCAAACTTTAGAGTGCCCTGCTTCCTCCCATACTGTCCTTTAAACCCTCACAAAGCTACGTCATCCTTCTTCTAATCTGTCCCTTGAGGGAAGCTTGGGGGGGGAAAAGAAAGGGATTCTGCCGTACAAAGGAATTAAAAATCCTGAAGAAAAGAAATTAATGCAGCAAAACAAGCAAACAAACAAGCACCTTGCAAGTTAACTTTTTAGAAGATACCTTTGAGTGAAGCAGGAACTTTTGGTTCAGCAGAAACTTTCTCTGAGAGACATTTCTCAGGACAGAGATGAAAAAAAGACAGGATCAGAATAGTGCAGGTATGTTTATATTCAAAGCATTGAATTTCAGTTCCCCACTTGGCCTAATTAGGAGAAGAAAATGCACTGGATGCTGGGCATATTTTGATTTTGGGTTTCTTTCTTTGATTCTGGTTAAAAATAATCATCTGTGGTTTCATTTTAGGGCAAACCCAAACCTTACCACGAATCTGCAAAGTATTTCGAACAATGGGAAAAAGTATTGTGTTTCTACACCTTCAATTTTAATTTTTTAAACATGGTTTTGTGAGGTACATTCCTCTGAATTGGTTCCAGGCCCCAAACACCCACATGCTGGAATAGAGAATATAATGAGCAGCAAGAATGTTTCAATATTGCTCACACATATAAAAACTCGTGTCACACCTGTAACCTGTCCTCTGTGTACTCCCAAAAGTTACACTTGTACTGCTAAAAAAAAATTTTAAAAATTGGGATATGTGACCACCCAACAGGGAAATCAGTCTCCTCTGACTGTAAGGAGCTCCACTGTTTGTAATAAATATTTTTTCTTATTCAAAAGCTTTTCAATTAATCAATCCATTTTCGCTTCCAAGTATATTATGACTAGCTGGGAAATGCTAACAAGAAGCAAACGTTTCCATTCCAAACCATTATTTCAAAGTGAAACACTTTTTTTGTGTCTTCTTCACTTTCTTTTTGTCAATTTAGGAAATGAAAGCTTATGCCAAAATGTTGGTTTGAAACAAGAGGTAACTGTTCAAAGAGATTGTTTCCACATCTCAGACAAGAAAACTCTCAGTTCTAGCTAAAGATTAGGTCTTTATGTAGGACTGAAAGAGGTTGACTTTAAAACGACATTATTCCAAATAGTATTTGAAATAACTTCATTGTTGGTACCCAGGCTCTTCCTGCTGTCAGCAGATGGCAGCCTCGACATATTTCAGCGAAATGCAGGTTTCTCAGGTGAAGTTGAAGTTGGCTTTAGCCAGCATTTTCCTTTTGAGGTGATTCCTTTTTTCTCTGCACTCTGTCCCGGCTTTCTCTCCATCTCAGTGGTCTGCTGTCATTTCTAGCTGAAGCCAGTCAGCCCCGAGTCAATTCAATGCTTTAAAATCGACACCTCCGCTTCTTAAATTGCAATGGAGTGTGGGGCTAGAGAAAGCTTTCCTAGGCAAACATACAGGACTTAAGGCCAGCAGCAGTACCCCCAAATCCCCTTACCTGATTCAGGGACTTTGGTTTTTATTTACACTGCAAGGTGACCCAAGTATCATAAACGAATAATACTCAGCTGTACAAGGACTGCAAGACTGAATTCCTGGCTGTGCCCTCCTGCCCCAGTTTTACATGAAAATGCAAATACCTTCAAACCAAAATAAGCATTTCCATAATGGTTTTTTTTTCCTCCAAAGAGCTATCCACTATCCTTCTCATAGCTGGTGAAAAAAATTGAAAAATTATTTGCTTAAAACTCCAGTAATTTAATCTGTGGGTTAAACTTTTTGGAGATCTTAAGCCTGGTCTATAAACAAAGCAAAGGAAACATCAGGTGTAGCGTTCTCTGCTGCTGTTGCATGTCACTTCTGAAAAGAGGAGGAGGATAAGTTTGAGATGAAATTAGGGACTCAGATGCCTGTGAGCTTTCTGGAAGTAGCAAGAATCTAAATCCAAATTTTGGAGCTAGTTTCATAACACTGGGTCAAACCCTCTTGTCAGGAATATACTTAAATCTTTGGGGTTTTTGGCACTAGAACTTCAGTCTGAGTTTGGTGCTTCAGCCCTCCATCATTTACTGCTATCAGATACTAACAGGAGGAGATCTCCCTCACCCCAAGCTCCCTATGCCTTGGATGAGAAGGCAGAAGCTCACAGTAAATGGCACTTGCACAAGAGTCTGAGGTGAGAAATAACAGTAAACCCTCAGTCCGTGAAGAACCAGAGTATGTCTGCAGGATCTCCTGTTTAAAACTTCTCATCCCCTACATAGCCAAAGGCATTACTTTTTTCAATTCCTGCAATTTCTGCCCAAATCAATTTCAAATTGAGCTCATTTTTACTTTAGAGATACCAAATCAACACTTGCAGACCTTGGATCCTACTTCTGGAGAGTGCATCAGAAAGAAAATTATTCCTTGATACTTGGGGGTGATGCATTTGGGATAGATAATTGTAAGATCTGAAATGTGTAATGAGCTCCAGATACTCATGCAGGTGGTTCTCCAGGAATATTGTCTCGATTTTCTTTTTCATTTCCTTCTCTTTTAATCAGATGTTCCTATAATCAAACCAGCCTAAGGCTTGATTCAGCGCGTAATGACTCACACTGAAGCTCAGGGAGAGCCTGAGGCTAAATATGCTGGGATAGGAGTAACACACAGGTATTTTCCCCCTGCTGTTTTTACTGCCACATCCCTTGGCTCATTTGAAAAGTGAGCACAGGACTTGTGAAGCCAACACAGTCTTCTGCCAAGGAAGGAACAGTCCTTGCCTCCACCCTGCAGATCCCTGCAAGCCTGAGGTCAGATCCCACCCACGGCACAGCTCCTCACTGCAGGATGAAAAGGTCTAGCAACAAAAGTCTAGTTGATACACTAAAAATCTGTGACTGGAGGTGAAGATATTGGTGGTTTTCAGTGAGCTTTTATTGCTCAGGACTTTATGTTCTTAAATCATTATGCCGTTATTGATACTGCACCGTGGTCATTCCCTGTTGAGCTGTGTGTGGCTGAGGTCAACCCATAGCATTTATAAACACACTTTGTTTAGTCTCAGGATTTATCCCACCATAAAAGGGAGCAATAAATAAATAAATAAATAAATGAACTGGCCGCACAAAGGACAAGCTTCCAAAATCAGCATGCGGGAGGTTTTACTTTGAACCCCACGGCCTCAGAGGCTCACAAGGACTATTAAAGCTTGAACTAGAAGAAGCACATGTGTGCTTGTATGCTGAGGACAGCAGAGCCTGCCTGCTTGAGCCTGGGATTGAGTGTGTGAACTGATGCTGACACTCTGTCATCAGTACCCAGAGCTCCTCCAACTGGGGCTGCCACACATGGCACTCGTGGGTTCATGCCACCCTCCTAAAGATAGCAAAGCGCGGCCAGGGAGCCTTTGCTCCGGTTTCAGGCTCATTAGATGAGTGATGACAGCTTATAGTAGTGGTCCCCTGTGGCCAGACAACAAGCAAGACCCCCCACTGCTGCTGCCCACCCCGGTGGCAGCTGAATTTTGCCAGCTGTCATGGCAACCAGTGGGACACCGGCGCAGATCTCCCCTTGTCTGGCTAAATAGACTCTGTGCTTTTGGTGCAAGCTGCCCTGGAGCCTCTCACTCCTCAGAAATGTGCCCCCCAAACCCAGAATTCTGGTAAAAAGTGTTTTCCCTGTTTCTGTTTGCATCTCGTTTTACCAGAGATAACCTGGAGAAGACATAAACCCCCTCATTCCCTCTCCCTTGTTTTGAATCATTTCAGTGTTGAGCATTCACACCTGTGAGATGACTTCTCATCCAAGAGGGAGTGTTTCCTTATTAAAAGTTTAATGCTGGTGTCTTTTAAGTATCAAAACCATTATATGGTTACCTCAGCCTAATCTGAAATATGATCTTCATGTGTTCATTTAGTGCCATCGGCTGTAATCTCATCCAGGCTCAAAAACAAGTTAAACTCACAGCACTTCCAGTTTTATGATCCTTCCCTGCACTCACTATTTTCTGAGTTGCTGGATCATACCTACTTTCATGGGTCTATGAAAGGACTATTTTTCTAATTTGTGTGAGCAATTAGAACTAGAAAAGCTTCTTGAATGATCTCCAGTGCGCAAAAACTTCTTAGAATACGTGGAAAGGTTTTGTTTCTGTTCTGTAAATATGTGGATGTATTGCTCTATTTCCTAGTAAAACTTCACACACGGTTTGATGCAGATGACGGCGAGGCAGAGAGCCGGGCATGGGGCGTAGTTTGAGAACACGATGAGGCCTTTGTGGTTCTCTAAGTCGTGTCTCAAAATAAATTGGTAACAATGACGCCTTGAGATGTTGCAACTGCTTTGTTACTACCATCACTTGCTCTCAGCTCCCAGAGAGACAAGGATCTTCTTCTTCTTTCTAGAGATATTTTGATGCATGAAACATCAAGAGTCACTGAACAAAGAGCTGATCTAAATCCAAACAGAAAAGAGTCTTTTTATGGAAAACTCCATCACCACTCTGTGCAGTGGGCAGAGATCTGTCCTTTAAATGGCTCTGAGTTAATACAATCTTAGTGATTACTGATTTTGTCCTAATTACAGAAGTAATTCCATGTTTCAATGGAAAGCTATTCAGCGATGACGTTAAGCCTTGATTTCATTTTCATGACTTCCTCAGGCACGCTGCCTTCCTGTAAAGACCTGCTGTCCTGGTTGTCTTTGTTTAGTGTGAACACCAAAACATGCAACATTACCACACAATGCATCCTCTGTATTTGTAACAGACACTGCAGAACTTATTCTAACTCTAGAGGAGTCAAAAGCAACTCCTCTACTTTAAATGCTGGGATTTGCTTGTAGTTGTTTGCTTCAGATCTGAAAGGTTTAGGCTAAAGTATTCTTCCTCCTTTTTTTATTTTGTTACACAACTCAATCTCCGCTACCTTTAATTCATTCGATATGCAAAAATGTTCTCCTCTCTAAAACCAGCTCAGCAGCACTCACTGAGGCCTCCCTGAAATGCACCACTGTTCACAGACTGGTGCAAATTCCTCACACATTTTTATGGTGCTTCCCACTACAGTAGCCAAGTGCAACGCAAACAGGAATATTCGTGTATTCACAACTTCTTTGCAAGGTGACGAGTGATGTTACCCTGTCATTTTACAGCATCATGTTCCAGAGAGCTGCACTTAGAGCAGTGTAAGTCCCAAAACTCACACTGAGCTGCAGGGCCTGCGACCTACAGGTCATGTAGCTGCCAGTATGAGTATTTCTGGCCCCACTTGTCAGACTGGGAAGGGAGGATCTAGAGCCAAAGTCCAGTATCCAAGTCACAAGATCATTCTTCTCTACGTGGATAAAAGCTGGTGTTAATATAGGTCACCTGTGGAGTAATCAGTAAAATGATGGTCTGCAGTCAGGAGCACGACAGAGTTATTCAGAAACACCAATGAAACGATCTGTGGTACTTCTGAGCTGTTTATTACCTTCATTCACTAAAAATATTGTTTTAGCAGAAAAAGAAGAAGGACAGGAGCAAGTGCTGTGCCTGACATTTTTACTCATTTTCCTGGATTCCCCTGGTGCCCTGAATTAAACCCCCAAAACTAACAAGAAACTATTTCCCAGAAAACAGTCTCAGCCTGGTGTGTTTTTTCAGAGCTATTTTCACTGGTGTTTATTTCATGTGAGCTGATGAAAGTCCCAAGGGTTTACCTCTGACAAAAAGAGTGGGACAAGCTCACGAGTGCCCAGCAGCTCAACCCAGCTGTGGTGAGGCTGCCAAAGGAGATAATTCTGCCAAGCCAAACGGCTTCCAGACTGTGCACTGGTGTGTCAAAGTGACATTCGTGTATTTTGACATAAGTGCTGTCTTTTATCAGGGATAAGCTTCAAAGCCACGGAGATGGAGAGATGGGAAACTGGAGGTTGACAGGAAAAATAGAAGCTGACAGAAAAACATGAAGAGAATTTGTTAAAATAAACCAAACACTCTGAGAGCCAGCGATACCCTCAAGCATCAAATTCAGAGCAAAGGGTGTTTTATTGCTGTGAGACCATGATAGTTCTGGCATGGTAAACAAATTTTCTCTGCAAAATGCAATGGAATTTGAAAAGCCTTGTGTTTGCTCTAAAGTCTGGAGCTGCTTGCTGATGAGAGAAGCTTTAGTCAACAGAGAATGGAGGTAGTTAAAATAGACTGACATGCCTGTTCATATCTATTTGGATTTAAATTCTGGATGACTCAGGTCCTTACCTAAATGAAATTTGACAAGGAACTTTACAAAGCACTGGAAAGCACTTCAATCCCACAGCTTGCTGAATGGATACCTTCAGAGGGGAAATTATCTGCCAAGGTTTACCTTCACAGCAGGCCACTAATAATACCAAGACCTGAATGAGGCATCCCTGGAGCTGAATCCCACAGCTCAGTTCAGAAGTGCTGTGGATTGCTGACATTGTGGGTGAACTCACCCTGGGTCAGACACTTCCCCTGAACAATCTCTCCCTGATGGATTTCGGGGTGCTTGGGAAGCTGGCTTTGTCATGGGGAGGTCCAGAGAGAGGAAGGTACAGCTTGGTTTGCAGCACTTATCCCCGAGGTTTCTTGCCTCTTCGATTAGCAAGGCAGAATTTCCGTCCAATTCCGTGGGCCAAAGCCTTGCAGGATGGGGCTAAAGGTTTCTAACTTCACATCAACAAAATATCCTGCCTGAGTGATTGTTATGTCCAGCAAGGTAGGTCATTTCCCTCTTGAGCATTTTCCTCCTCTTATCTCTGGTGGCTCCCCAAAGCACATAGGTTTCACTGGAGCTCAAACTAAAACAACATCCAGCATCTGGTGAATCAGGTCATCTCTGATCTTTTGGTCAGTCCCCTCTGACAGCCACACAGTCAATAAAAGTGCTCAGAGGTGCCAGTAAGCTGAATCCCCCTCTCTGTTCCTTTCCCAGGCTTGAAGCCTGCAGAAGACAGAACGACAATTTTCAGATTCTTGCCCAAGTTTCAGCAATCAAAGAAGAATCTGCCAATTAAAGGAGCCACGGCTTCCCCTGACAGCTGTCTATTAGCATGACTGATGTCTGCTGGAGTCCAGAAGCTTCTGCAGGGGCACACATGAAGATCAAAGACTTCTATCTAAGTCCCTTACATCAAAATATTTACTTGCTGTCATCTGGAGAGATAAAGAGAAGTCATGGCCTCAACATCTGACAACTCTCCTGTGATGCTACGAATGTGCCCCGTTTGCCACTAATGTCACCGGTGATATAAATAGGATATTGCAATGCCTACAGAAGGGTGGTTTCCAGACAGAGATAGCCAGATCAAATTCGACCTGGATAAGGCAAAAGGAAAACAGGAGGGAAAGAGGGATCACCAGGAAAACGGCCCTTGTGGAAGCAGATGTACAGAGAGAACAAGCCCTTTGGCTCAAAAGACTTTTTTAAAATTCAATAAAGGGCCTCTGATCCTTTAGCCCAGATCTGTGTGCTTCAATTTGATTCTCAGCTTGTTCTTATTCCTAAGTGCCATGCAGTTCACCACGATTTAGTCACTCCAGCTGCACAAGGCTGAAGAAATCATTCCATTACCTTGATTAGCAATATATTTATAAAACTGCAATATCATATCTGAACAAAGCCAGGAAACACTGAGGGAACAGAGAAGCTCCACAGCACAACATTTGGAGACAAATAACATCAGAAATAAAGAATAATAAGGTGTATAATTTATTAAAATATTACAAATATTACTATACTAAAATATTACAAATATCAGAACTCAAGTAAAATCTGTATTTTAGAGACCTGCTTGTTTTTTCCCTTCTCAAGATATTTTAAGGCTTCTCATAAAGAAGACTTTTACTGTATAGGACAAGGACCAGCACATCAGTGACAGCAGGAGCTAAGGGACAATTCTGAAGCAGTATTTGTTTACAGTTCTATATGCTGCTGCAAATATTTCCTGGCAAGTTCTGGTATTTTAAAAAATTGCACCAGGTCCACGAAAGCACTGAGATGTTTCACTCCCATTAAAATCCCTGAAGATTTTAATGCAGCAGGAGTTCAGCACTTGCTCCTAATCAAAGCATCAGAGCAGCAGAGGCTGGTGATAAACAGTGAGCCCCGCTGCCACAACACCCAGATGCATCTGAGAAAGGGTGACAAATTTTAAGTCCAGTAGATTTGCAAATCCCTAGTTTTTATGCCTCCAACAGCAGTGCCAGCTTTGTCTAAATGCCATTTTGTTAATTACTTTTCCAGGCCAGTTAATTACTCTTCAGGTCCAGTACATGGCCTGGCAGTCATTGAACACGAACTGGAGACCACAAGTCAAGACCCTTAAAATGCACTGCTGCCTGCAGTGTTGTGATTTCATGTGTAAAACCAGGCCTTATGAACTGAATAAGACTTTCACACACCTCCTCAGCGAAGCAGCCCAGGGTTAACCCTGTGATCTGGACACTTGCAATGTTTACTGACTCCTAGCAGAGATTTTGCTCTGGTCTTTCCCCATGCCAGGAAAAGCGGTGATTTTTCAGGACATTCATTTGAAGGCGTGTTGAATTCATATTCCCACAGTTAATTCACAGGTTGCAGAGGTAACTTTTGCAGCTGCTCGTGGAAATGGAAGTCAGCCTGTCTGTTTCTCCCAGCACGTTTCGCAGTGCTTGGATTTCTGGACCTTTTCCAAAGTGTGGCATTGTTCACGTCCTTTGTCGTGCCATTAATGTCCCTACTGTTACGGTTTTGTCTGTTGGGTCAACGAGATTAGATTTCATTAGCACAGCAAACTGAAAAAAAAATACAAGTTATTAGATAATCATTAAAGCACATCTGTTGCCTTTTTCAGAGTGCCAAAGTCTGAATTCCATTGAACTACTGACATGGCACTTGACCAGCGCTTAGTTCAGCTATGGGCAATGAGCTGCGAAAGGATTAAAATATTAGCAGCCAGTGGATTCAGCCTAATCCCTGGCAGTTTTGTTTGGATTGCACAGAAAGGTGCCCAGAGCAAGAGAGAATGAAACAATTGCAGTAAGAAAATGCCAACATTTTTGAGGCCGTTCCACCAATTGTGCTGTGCTGGTGCTCCACTTTGGTGTCACGCCAAGGCATCAGTTCCTCAGTTCCACACTTTCATCTGCTGGGTCAAAACCTCCTGAGACCTTCCCAGCCTGAAAGTCTGGCTGCTGGAGAATGGAAACAGGTTTTCCCTCCATCATCCAGACACCCAGAATGACAGCAATCTGGACTGTGACCAAACACCATGTCTCAGCCACCAGCTCCTTTTCTCTTTCAGAAAAAGTCTTCTGAAATATTTCATGGCAAATATTTTGAGTCATAGGCGCTTTTTATGTATAAAGTTTATTTATTTTTTAAAGAAAACTTGTATATGTTACATACTTGCAAAGTACTGGAAATCACGTTTTTACTGACAAAAACTAGGTTTTCCAAAGAAGTCCTCATGGAAGGGGGCACCCAGTTCCCAGAAGGTGTCACTTGTGATGTAAAATTAAAGTGTTATCATATAAGCACTGTAGATGTGTAATAATGTGCCTGTCTAGGATTAATTCTACAGAATGATACAAGAATTTACAGAGGAAGAAAAGGAAAAAAAAAGCTTTAATCATAAAAGAATATCACATGTTAGACCACACACATTTAGGAAGATTTACTTTCCTTAAGGAATGGCCTGGAGTATTGAAATCACTGCTGCTTTGGTGTGGCTGTCAGCAGGTAATTTAAGAGTTGAGGTCTTTTGGGATTTAGTATGAATGAAAATATTGCATGATTTAGCACAGGATTCCTAATTTTTTGGAGATCAAGCAAGTCTAGATACACACAGGGTGAAAAGAGAATTCTTGGACAGTTTTCTGCCATCCCTGACCACAGCAAAAATCCACAGTCCACCTCTGACCTATGTAGAAATTCACAGGTGCTAAAGACACAATCTGAAGATGCTCTGGGTTTTCCTGGTTTGGGGTTTTTTTTTTTTTTTTGCCTAAGAAACACTTGCAAAAACAAACTACACTAGTGTTCTCTAGGAGCTTTGCTACCTGGATTGGTTAAAATGCTCCTCTGTGGAGTCTGGAATTTTTTACTAGCTATTAATTGCTACATTTCAAGCAAATTTAGATGAATGGAAATTCTACTGATGCTGATTTTGCAAAGTGTAAGACACACATGCCAAAGGGAGAGAGGGGTTAAGAGGCACCTCAGGTTTAGCCAGAAATGTGGATGGACATTTCTAAATGATGAGGTTTTTATGTTTAATCAAATCATTGCCTCAGATGTCCTTCTCTCCAGGACTATTGCCAGGCTACTGCTACCCTCCCATGCAGCTGTTATTCTCCTTGCACTCATTAATCCCAATAAATGGTTGCTCACACAGTTCCTCTGCATTGGACTCCCGGAATACGCCCTCCCACGTATTACTCACCTGGGATATCAGTAATAAACAAGAAAATGATGATAAGCCATCAAATCTGTAACAGGTGGTGAAAGGCAGAAAGGAGATAAACCCTACAATTAGAAGTTTATCATTGATGATTATTTCATCAATTGTCTTGTTTTTAACAATTCTATTTCTTTCTATGACTGACTTATCTGTTGGAATTCCCCTTTTAATGAGCAGGAAGTCAGCAGTATGACTTTGCTGCTTCTGAACAGGCTAAAAAGGGCATGCCTAGGAAAACACAGTGCCTGGGTAATGTTCCAGAAGAAAGCAATTAAGGAATAAAACCCATGCAACTCTGCATTCCTTGCCTACATAGAAGGTCATGTTTTTTGATTGCTTTTCCTGGGGTAGGTTCTACCTTGATTCCAGTCTTGCAACATTCAGGAGTAAGAAATGTGCCTGGGATATATCCTGCTGCTTGTCGTGGTTACGCTTGTGCAGCAGCAGTACCTAAAAGCTCACAAAATAATCATTGCTTAAACTTGATTGATGAAATATTTCCACTAATTGGTGGATTAATTGATGGACTTGGCAGTCCATGAATGAGGCTCATCCACGAGGCCCATGCCCCTCCTGTGTCATGACTTGGAAGGCATTTTATGTACCTGAGGAGTCTGCATTGTTGATCTCAGCTTGCCAACAGCAGCTGCAAATTTATCCGGGGAGAACCTGGCTCCTCAGGCTTCCAGAACAGAATGAAAGTCAAGAAATTGTCGATAATTGGCTGTCAGGGTGGTTTGGGTTTTCTTTTTGTTTCTTAGTTTGGTTTGTTTTACCTTTTTAAAACCCAGAGCATTTCTCAGCCCTTTGGAAGGAAGAAGGAGGACAAACATCCTGGACACAAGAAGCCTAGCTTCAGCTTATTTTTGTGCCCCTAGGAGGGGTCAGCCTGCATGTGTGGCTTTCATGCAAGGTAGTCCAGCTGCCAGGCCAAAGGGTAAACCTGTGCCACCATTCAGGAAAGAATTCAAAATTCTCAGGGTGAAAATTGCTCTCTTCTGCTGCCAAATGATGGTTCAGAAACTCATTGAGGGTGTGGAAAATTTGGATTCTGGTGTCCCCTCCACCAGTGGACAGGGTGTTTTCATAGAATCATAGAATGGTTTGGGTTGGAAGGGGTTGCATTTGACAAGGTTAATGCAAAACAGGCAAAGGAAGGGACAGTCTTCAGGGCTCTCCTTTTCTGTCTGCTTACTGGAGAAAGCAACTACACAAAAGCAGAGTCCTTGGCTTGGCAGTTCCGGAGGGTTTTTTTTCTGAAGAACAGAACAATGTTAGTGGAAAACAGCATACAGATCAAGCCACAGGGCTTGGAGCATCCCTCAAACAGGGAAAACTCTAATCCAGGTCTTCTGCCTGCTTAGGTGTTGTGCTAACCCTTCATTTCTGCATGAAAATGTCCCAGCTGCCACAGTGAGAATGGTCCTTCCACAGGCTCTGTCACTGGCCCTCGGCCTCTTCGCACGTGTTTAACAGAGCAGTGAGAGGCAAATCTTCTGAGAGGGCACTGACCACCTCCCCTGTGCTTGTTAGAGCTATAAAATGGGATTGGGGCCAAAGTGTGATGTGATCTGGCAACTGCAGCCAGCAGGACAGTGCCCTGTGGAGCACTGGGTTCCAAAAGCAGGTTAGAGAAGCCATAAATCTCTTTGCACTTGCAGTGGGAGCCCATCTGCTCTCTTCCTTTCAGGCATCTCTCACCTCTTCCTAGATCCTCGATTGCTCCTAGTGATTTTGTATTTTGTTTGCAGATCCTGGCATTTCCTACAGGAGACTTCATGAGAACACATCCCCAGGTTTGTACAAGCCCGACTTTAAACATTTCACCACGGTTTGCTTTCCGTTTTTAGAAATAAAACCAAGACTAAGTAATTCAGAGGTGACAAAGGTCTGTTTCACGCCTTGCATGTGGATCTGGGTAGACTCTCAGTCTGGAGAGCAAAGAAACAGGTCACTTTAGCTTTCCTAAGAAGGTTCCTGTGACTCAGACCACTGCCTTATGGACAATCATGACCTAAATGTGACTAAAATGCTCCTAATCTGTGCAGTGGCCTGTGCACGCTGGCAAAGTGCCCATTTATCTGTTGTGGTCACAGGCTGACATCAGCTCCTCCAGTGATGTCACGATCAAATATTTCCTGGTGTTAAAGTGACTAAATACCCACCAGGGTCTGAAAGCCCCTGTCGTGGTTTAGGCCTGGGGAATATTTTCACAGCACAAAGGTTAGAAATAGTAAAATGGTGACTAATTTCTGATCTTTTAGCAGCCTGATGCTCTTCCAGCTGAGCTCTGCATCTCGATGTGTGGTTTTATTCCCATCAGCAAATAGCACGACATCTTCTTGTTTCAGTCACTGGGGAAGTGCTTAGGAGAAAAATATGGCTCATTTTAGCTGTTTGGGAAACAGTACCATGTTCTTAAAAGGAAAAAGAAGAGGCAGCTGGGCTACAATGAGGTGATGGATCTGTTCTATCACCCCTTTAATGGTGTAAAGCTAT